>NW_026727144.1:0-42294 GCF_029784015.1 Lycium ferocissimum | reverse complement strand
TTATCTAATACTAGAGAATTTTGAAGGTGATACGTATAGGGGTAGTATGGTTCTGGCCAATGCCCCAGCGTATATTATTTTGATAGCCGAAGTGGCCTGCGTATATAAAGGTAAACATGTTTCTAAATGAAAATCATTTTCCTACAGATTATGAGTATGAGAATAATGAATGAACACGAAGATGAGTACGATGAGTAATAGCATGAGTGGTGCTCGGTGGTTAGCCTCGGCACTGGTCATGTGCCCCTAGCTCAAGCCATGACGGAGGGTAGTTATGGAAGTGGTAAGTTAGTGAAGGGCAAGGTAGTGATTTGAGGTTATTTTTAAGAGATGATCGGGAATGGATTTAAGTATATTTTGATATATATTTGTGTTGTCATCGTGTTGTGGGTATTGTGATTGATGTTGGATTGAATGGGAAGTTGAAGAGTTGTTAAGCTTATAAGGAAACTGTTGCCCATAAATTGTCAAACTCTATTCGTGTTTACAATGATTAGTAAGCGAGGTAAATAACATAATTAAGCCCTATGTTATCTTGATTGTAGACTTGCAAGTTCGAGAGGTAGAAGTTGATGATTAGGCAAGTATACCAAGGTATGTTAAGACCATTCTTTCTTTCTTTTTGGTGATCCTATGATATGATCCAACAAGCGAGTACCATATTACTCTACTCTTAGAAGCATTAGAAGTGCCAGTCTTTGATGTTCATGTACCCCATTTTATGAGTGATCCTTCTTCGTAGGTCCGGCCTTATGTAGCGTCCTTACGCATACGCTTTATTCAAATTGCATTATATTCATTATATATATTTATGTACATTGATCCGTGACAGTATATACACGAATATTAGATATATGTAAAGTATGAGAAGAGATATAGGCGTTATATACGGTTACCACTATGATGATGATATCGATTATGGCCGCGAGAGCTAATATGATATGACAAGATACATAGAGGTTTACGTGCGTTATATACGCACATACATCAGGTGTTATATACGCACACATTTATAGATGCATGACCATCATTGGTAAGCATGAGCATGCATATTATGTGCCCACAGAGGCATTGTCAGTTATACAAATTTATGCAGACTTAGGCAGCTACGAGTTCATACAAGTACATGCGCGGTCATTTCGGTTTACGTGTTCGTATCTTATCCATGATTCTTATGTATCTATGTTGTTCTTATGCCTTACATACTCGGTACATTATCCGCATCGACTCCGTTACTCGGTGGTTTTGCGTTCAATGCACAACAGTACAGAGACAACACGTGGTCCGGCCCCGAGGACCTCTAGATCTAGCAGCCGGTCGGCACGCTCCATTCGATCCTGAGCTGCTGGGCCGCTTTGTATGCCCTTTGAGATGTGTATACATATAGGTATAACGGGGGCCTGTCCCATCCTTTACTACAACTTTTATTCCAAAGAATAGACATACAGATGTATGTAGTAGTCAGATGATGTAGTCTTGTCGGCTTCTATTTTTTTGTGTACAGTATATATGTAGCAAAATAGCTAGCTTGCACTGTTCTTTCGCATGTTATGTATATATATGCAGATTGTACGGAGTTCTAATTTTTCCCTCTTATGAGATCAGTCTATGCCATTTATGGGCCTTTGATGTTCAGCATGTTTCAGATACGTGTTTAGAGGTGTTTGGTCGCTAGAAGTCAGACACTCGTCACGACTCATCAGCTTGGATCGTGACAAAATTAGTACCAAAATAAGGCTATATTTGCAACAATTAAATATTAAGGCTTGATTGCAACCCTTATTTAATTTGCGGGTCAATTAAGGCCATGTTTGCAAAAGCAGGTTAATAATCACATTTTTTAAATTAATTACATCTTTATTTGGCTATGTTTTTATTAATTTCACTTATAATTAGTTATCTTATATACATACCTATTTTACCAAAATACCTGTCCTACCCCTAAGTGTATGTATACACTCGATATACGCTCATATACGCCTTTTGTATACATTAAAGGGGCCCTCGGTTTAAAAAACAAATAGGACCAGGTCCAGCCCATGAAGGGCTGACCCGGCCCAGCTAACATATAATACTCCTTCAGTTATACAAAACAAGACCTGGGGGGTCATTTGCAAATTTTGCAAATTTTCATAGAGGGGCTAGGGTTAAACCCTAGCCGCCGCCTCACCCCTACCCCTCTTTCCCCGCTGCTCACACGTCCCATCGCCGGTTTTGGTGACGTCCACGCCATGACGTCGGCGGGTAAGGCGGAATGCTTTGTCCTTTTTTTGAGTTTTCTCTCCAAAAATCCATCCAAACAACCCCTTAAGGTACAATCTCTGTGTTTTCTAATTTATTTCGACCTTTTACAGTTGTAAAGAACAAATTTTAGCCGTTGATGGTTGTTTTCCTTTGATCCGAACCCTCCATTATTGAATCTGGGCTTAAACTCGTTGTAAAACTCAATGTCCCACATAGGTGTTTGTAGGTTAAGTGTGGGGCCCCATACTTGTCTCAGAAGGAAAAAAGGAGGAAAAAAAAAGGCGAAAAAAGTCTGAAAAAGTTTTAACTTGAGATTTCATTCAAGTATAAAAGCTAAATAGTAATAATTTTAGTATTTTCAAGGTTATTGAACCTTCTTCTCAAGAAAATCTTACATTCTTGCTTTGTGTGGTGGAGGACTCGAGATTGGAAGCAAAAGAAGGTTTCTAAGTCCATTCTTGATATCGGCTGCGGCTAAAAAGGTAATTCCTTATCTTTTTTTTTTTTTTAGTTTTCCTGTCTAATTTTTAGATAAGCTACTTTATTTGGTGTTTTAAGTAGTTTAGCTAGTTAGTTCTTGCTGGTTTTAATATGTGATTAAGCCTAGGTTTTGATAATTCAAGCCCTGTGGCCCATTGTAATTTTTTTCCTGGCTGCTTTTTGTGCCTTAAGTTTAAGCTTTGGTTTTGGCTAGTTTGCTAGGCTGCTAATGTGTTTTAAGTCTGGATTATGATAGCTTAGTTGTATTAGTTCATTATAGTGCTCTCTTATCTATGTGGATTAGTATGTTTCATCCTATATAAATGCTGAGTGGTTCAATTGACTTATGCAGTATATGTAGCATCTAATTGATAGCTCAGTTCTGATGGTTTGGTTCTATAGATCACTACAATGCTTTCTTGTTTGAATCCTGATCGGCATGCATCATTCATTTTGTTATGTTGATAGTATATAGCTGCAGTTGGTCCTGATAGTATGACTGTATGGTTCCCATGTTGCTCTTGTTTCAGCATTATGCAATAAGTAGTGCCTTAATCTGTGCCTATAACATATCTTGGGATGGTATTTGGTATTCTACGAATCTTCAAGTTCACTAAGCCCAATGCCTACTCATTTTGACAATGTTTTTGTATGTTTATGTGCCAAATGCATCATCCAACCTCTATAGGTCTGATATAGGATTGAAACTGACTCTAGAAGCATGGTCTTGATCTTGTGTTTCCCTTGTTTTGCCTGCCTATGATCACCTATCTTTGTGTTAAGTTATAGAAATCCTCTTAATCTCTATTTAGTTTGTAATGTATTGATTAATCTAGGCCATTGTAAGATAATTATAATCCTCATCATGTTGGTGCCCTGCATTACAACAGCGTTAAATCCGTGGAGTCCATAGTTCACAGGTTTGAGTCAAGATCATGCTAGTTGACTGTTGCAGCCTGTATGTGTTTAAAAAAGGGTCTGATATCTTGTTTTTTTTCTTCTATTCTAAACTGGCATGATTCTCTAATGAGCAAATGGGGTAATATGTGTTAAAACTTGACTGATTTGATGGAAATCGATTGCAAATGACTCGCAATGAATCGTTTGAAAAGAATCAGCATCTATATGTAAGATATTTGTCACTCGAGTCAATGCTATTGTTGACACCTAATTTTTGACCTCCCGTAATTTATTTTAATTACTCGGAGTCCTTGGATAATAAATAAAATGAGTTGTGCATCTTAAAGGGTCTAAATAGATTTTTATAAAATTGTTCAGGTTAATGTTTTACTCTTTTGAATTGATAAAAAGGATTTTCATGACAATATAAATTATTTAGAAATTAATTGATATTTTATGACATTTATGGAATATTTTATTAGAATTAATCAAAAGCAAAACAATATTGAATAATTATTTATTGTTAAGTCAGGGAGAAGTCTAATTAGAAAATAATTTATCCTATTTCATCCAAGGAATTTGAGTAATTAAAGGAATTGACCATTTTACCCCCTCAACCTTTAATTCTGGGTGTTTGCATAATTGTTTAATTAATAAATTGTCTTAGTAATTAATTTGGTTAATTAGAGGGGTCATTTTGTAATTGGTTTTGATTATTTAATTATTTTACGTAAATGACCACATTTGAATGAACCAATTCATGGTTAAGGTGATTGGGGTCATTTTTACAATTTAGCCTCCTAGTGGCTTTAATCGAGATGACCAAATCCATTGGCAAATCAATTGAGGCCATTAGCGTAAATTAGCTTTAATTGGTTAATTAATACCAAAATGAGGTTGTATTTGAAATAATCAATCAGATTAAGATTAGTCAAGGACGTTTTGGCAATTTGCTCGATAAAAGGTTATAATTGCAACAATCAGTTAGTTTTTAAAGCAAATTAAGGCTGCTTTTGCAAAAGATGAATTTAACAGTCGTGTTTTAAATTAGTTACATCCTAATTTGACCGTGATTTGATTAAATACGATCATAATTAGCTATTTTAAGTATTTGCCTACTTTATAAAAATACCCCCTTTGCCCCTACGTGTAGGTATACATTTGATATACACTTGTATGTGTATACAATATACAAAGGGCCCCTCTTCTTATCATTTAACCAAATGGCCGAGCCCAGTCCCAAAAGAGGCTGACCTGGCCCAAAGTCATAAATATAATACTCCCTCACCCCAACCTTTTGAACCCCTAAGGGGTTATTACACTTTTGCGGCTAGGGTTTTGAAACCCCTACGCCCCCGCCCCATCCCGCCACGCTCGCTTTACGTCCCATCGCCGGAATAGGGTGGTAATAGGCGTGTAAGACACGTAAATTGCAGAAAGAGGGCGAAGCATTTGTTTCTTCGTCCTTTTTCACATCTTTCTTGGATTAAATCCTCCCAAACACGCCTTTAAGGTACAATCCTTGTATATCTTTCTATTTTTCTGATTTATAGCCGTTGAGACGCGAATCAAGTCATTGATTACTTTTCCTTATTCGATCTGGACCGTTTAATGCTAGATCTGAGATAGAACTTGTAAAATATTGAAAGTTCCACATTGTTTTTCTTCATTCAGAGGATATTTTAGGGGTTCTATATATAGAACCCCATGTTTGACACAAAAAGAAGGCAAAAAAAAAAGAAAGGCGGAAAACCGAATATAAAAGCTTCAGATTGAGTTTTACTCGAGAAAAAAGCTTTTATCAGTATAATTTTAAGTTAAGAGGGTAAAAATCCCTTTGTAGTAAAAAATCCTTACTTTTCTCTGTGTTTTATTTGTATTTGTGGCTCGAGTTTGGGATTTGGAAGCACAAAAGAAAGCTTCAAGTTCAAATCTTGATTCGACTGCGCATACAAAAGGTTCCTTCTCTTGTTATTAATTTTCGTAGTTCTAGTGATTCCTATGAGTTGTTTGTGCTGCTATGTTGGTTAGTTTGGATTAAGGTTGTTAATGTTTGTATAAATTGTTTAGATGTATGGTAATTTATGCTATTTATGTGGTCACTTCTAGTCAATGCTATGATAATTTAGGACCCTTGACTTTAATCTTGTTTGAATTAGGTCAGTAACTGTCTTAAAATTTGATCTTAGGACATGTGATGCTTTTACTGAATTGAACTTGCTATTTGGGATTGCATTGATTAGCTATATATTCAATCTTAGAATGGTAGTCTTGTTAATCCCTTTTGCGTGAATAATCCTGCTTAAATGATTAGTTTAGTTCATGAGAGTTCATTTTTACCCTGGTGTAAGGAATCATATGCATTTCCATTCTATAATTGCCTAAGTATGAGTTACATGTTTAATGGTGACTAATTGTATGGTAGTCGCTCATATCCGTACCCGGCCCTTTCGGTACTCGGTCACACATGACTATATATACTGTAGTAGTTCTATTTTTTCCGATTCGCATTTGCACTTGCCTCACTTAAAAAGGAAAGTGTCACGGGAAAGTACGGTTGTCAATCGTACTGGGAAAAAGGAAAAAATATACTTCTACGTAATGGTACTCTAAATGGAATTATTTTTTAGAGTCGCCACCTAATTGTCAGGAAATTAGGAAAACCAGTTTGAAAAAGGTTCATTTAAAGTAGTTAAGTTTTAAAAGAATCCTAATCTAACAAAAATCTGGGTAAGGGTTCTGGTAATCCCCCGGGGAAAGTGTTAGGCACCCCAGTATTAAGGATCCGCTCAATTGCGTTTTACCTACGAGTTCTAATAGTATGCCTTAGTGTTATGAATTGTTTTTGATAAAAATTGCTTAGGTTTAATATTTCTGCAATAAAGAATGCCATTTACGCAAAATATCACATCTTGGGTGCCGAGTTTCAGGCTTGGACACTTAGGTTAAGGCCCAAGGATGCTTAACTTAAGTAGAACACCACATAAGCCCACCCTTTAAAGTTCCTTTAAAAATCTTCCGTTTTTCAAGTAAAGTTCTCCCTTTTATTAGAGCATACCATTATAATCCTCGTGGGTTCACCTTATCTGTTTCTAATCTCTCATCTTTCCTTAAATTCAATTTAGTTCTTAAATCCAAGTCATTTATGTTCAAACTCTCAAAGTTAATACATCAATCCCATTTTAGAGTCAAATTATGAAAAGCAAACTTATATTAAGAGTAGTTCGTATTTCACATCTGTTTTATACATAGCTTTGAAAATCAGTTTTGGCAACTCTAAATCTTATGTTCTAAGCTATAAAGGTTCCAACAATACTTAAATAAACAAGTAAGTAGAATATTTACAAAATAACTAAAGGAAGGGAGAGAATGAAGGTGGAGAAAGGTTAATAGGATAAGCCTATCTCCTCGCCTTCTTGGACCTTTAGTTGTAATTTTGGTCTTCCTTTATTCTATGCCTGAAAGCTCCAAATGCCCAAGTCTTCGCCTCGTCTTTTGGTACTTCTCCTTTTGTCCTTCTGTTTGTTTAGATTCCATGTGTATGCTCCAATTGCAATATTCGTTCTTGTAGTACTTCCCCAACTTGTTTATTTGTACCTCGCAAGATTAGAAATGAGAATAATTAGTAAAATGATATGCCACTATATTATCCCTCGTTTCGTATCAAATTGGGGGAGCTTTGATTACGAAGGGCTCAGACTCACGGTTCCGAATATGGCAAAGGAGCTCGAAGCATGCGTGGCTGCGAACTAGTGGTCTTTCTAGTTGCCTTGACAGGCGCATGGCGATTCCTACCTCGCGATACCAATGAGCAGTCATCCTGGCCCTCGAAGGATAATTAACTTTCCCGACTAAGTGTTATCAAGTTAAGTATCTATTCAAATCAGTAGAATATCTAATAGTAGTGTTTATTCTTTTCAATGAAATATCCGACATGTAGTATTTGTTCTTTTTAGTAAAATATTTGTTCCTTTCAAATAAGGTCAAGTGTAGAAATCTTGTTCTTTTAAAATGAGGACTCAAGTTAAATTACTCTTCATCGGTCCTTTGTATCGTATTGTTCAAACCGATTCAAGATGTCAAAGTGCGTGTCTGAACATATCAATAATGAAACAACTGTTCAGATCAGTGTAATGTATGATCTCAAAAATGCAACAACTGCCTAACTGCTTGTTATTACCTTTGATCTTTAAAAAAAATGTAGCAGCAAGTTCATCAGGTGCAATAGCAACTCAGCTCAAAGTAACTGTATTGGGAAATACTTGGACAAAGGATTATAGCAGCACAAAATGTCAAAAAATGCAGCAGTCCCTTTAGAAAAGACAAAAGCATTTGGCCTTAAAACTTCCCAAAATTCAGTTCAAAATGCTAGTGACCCGATTCGCTTAAACATATGCGCAATACAAATACAAAGACTCGAGTCCCAAAATACCGAAATACAGCCAACACTTGCCCTCAAGCATGCAACTTATTTCAGCCCCAAAGTGCAACAATTAGCGTGATGCCATAGCTATGGGAATCAACAACAAGTAGCAGCAAATATACAAACTAGGAGAGTAGCAATCTTATCCACACTAAGTGTCGAAATAGATAACCTGCCCAGAGCCTACTACAGCATTCTGATCCCTTTAAAAAAAAAGTAGCAGTTCCCATAAAAATATGGCAAAGCCCGTTTTATCAAGTGCAGTATTTGGAACTAAAAAATGCATCAACATATTCTCATAAAGAAAGAATCAGCAGCCAATTTGAAACGAGACAGCAGCAATGGTCTCAAATGTCCTCCTAACAATTCGAAACCTCCTCAAAAGGCAATAGAAATTCATCAACTGCATAGTATCTTATTTGAAACTTCTTCCAGCCATTTAGTAGTTTGAAGCTTGCCCAAGTCATGCAAAGAAGAGGAAGGATGAAGAATGAGTATCCAAAATGTAACGACCCGAACTACGGGCCATGACGGGTATCCGGGGCTAACCACCGAACACCGCTCATTCTGTTATTTATTTGCTCTCATTCATACTATATGCTCATAATCATATAAAACTATCATCATTTATAACACATTTACTTTTATAAACGTAAGCCCTTCGGCTATCAAAATAATATATATATATATATATATATATATATATATATATATATATATATATATATATATATATATACATGCATATACATGAAGACCATGGGGCCATACTACCCACACATGCGTATCTACGAGCCTCTACTGGAATACTAGACATATGGACGGGACAGGACCCCGTCGTGCCCAATCATGAATATATACATATATGTACCAAAAGAATAATCAGTGGCACCTCCGGACAATGGAGTGCTCGCAGGCGATACTAGCTCCTATGGATCGACCATCTCCCCCGCCTACTGTGGGCATGAACACAGCGTCCAAAGAAAACGGACGTCAGTACGAACGTTGTACTGAGTATGTAAGGCAGGAATAAAAGAAGCATAGTAAGGATATCATAAGTCATGAGATGGAAATACAACCTGCGTACTCTTTTAAGCATAATTACATGTCATATACATTCGTCATACATAAGCATATCATGTACATCATCATAACGCCTACTTTATCATATCACATATACACCATCATACCATACATGCATCGTCGTATCAATCATACATCATCATGTCGGTAACTCGCGTCCGGTTAACCATCATATGCCGCCCACTAGTGGTGTCATGCCCGACCCTCTAGGCTCGGTGAAATCATAGCAGCCCGCCTTGGCGGTGACATGCCCGGCCATCTAGGCACGGTGGAATCGTATGCAGCCCGCCTTAGCGGTGACATGCCCGGTCATCTAGGCGCGGTGGAATCACATTATTATTATATATCATACATTTGTCATCGTACACCATACATCATCATAGATTCATCACTATCATTCGTTTTATGAACACGTCATGGCATCTATCATGTTTCATTATCATTATACATATATCATCAATTCATACATTAGAACTTGAAGGCAAGTATAGTTGTGTCGGGGTGACGTAAGGTCGTGGACCCCCGACTTCATTATGGAGCATTCGTAAGCATTCTGCCTCACCTTGAAGGAACAAGCATAAGGTGAGTGTGTACAATGATCAACATCAATGGGCTACGTATAGCTTCATTAGCTTAATTGGAACATCATATCATAGGCTATAGCATCTCTAGACTTAAGCTTATCATTATCATAATCGTAGCATATCTCTTATCTCGTATGGCTATTCACGAACAATGACTCATAGTCTTCTTGAAGATGGAACATTCGTGATTAAAGAGGAAATTCATGCTATAGGACTCATGCCTTAGAAGGAAAGGATTAGCCTCACATACCTTTGTCGCTTAACTATTCTATCGCTTGCTCATTCTCCTTTAATGCTTGCATCTTTACCTTCAAGAGAGTTCGTATTGTCATTAGTTATCTCATCGTGAAAACATACTTACTAAAGCTATAGAAATTTGGGCAGCATCTCCTTTGTTTAGACTACTTTCCTCCATATTCCATATTAACTCCCAACACTCACAACGACAATCACAATATCACAACAATAAGCATCATCTAATTACATTTCCCACAATTCCTAATTTCACTACAATTCTCCATAATCATGACAAAAGTCCATCATTGCATTCTTTCACATCCAATACTCATTTCATGTTCTAAACGTCATTTATAACGCATTTGTAACATCAACACAACCATTTTCATGATTCATTCCAACTACTATTTCACAATGACATTTTTCACCCATTTAAGACCCATTTTCTATTCTCTTCTACCATTCATGTGTTTCGACTTACTAATACTTCAAACAACATAGAAAGGTCATGAAACTTACCTTAAATGATGAAGAAACAAGCCTTGGTTGATGATACACTTTTTGCACAAAAACCCTATTTCATCTCTCTTGGGTTTTCTTGATTTGAATGACTTTAATGGGGTTTCCTTCACTTGATTCACTCTAATTCTTGTTGCTGATCTTTGATTTCTATTGATTTCTGATGGATGAGGTGTATGGAAATGTTCTAGAGGTTTCTTGAAGTGTGGAGGTGGAAGATGAAATGAAAAAGGGTCCCTTATATAAAATCAAGTTCAGGCCCGACCAGATTATACGGACCAACATACGGTCCGTATGTTTTCTACGGGCCGTATATCTGGCCGTAGATCTGGTCCAGTGAAATATGGTATTAAAATTTGAATCTACGGTTGGACATACGGTCCATACTTTTTATATGGCCAGTATGTCTGGCCGTAGGTTGCCCAGTTTTTCCGAGAATTGTTTCGTCGACTCGTTTGATCTCCGATCCTTATGGAACCTTCTTAATACTTTTTTATCACTTCATTACCATTCTAAGGGACGTTATAACTCTTCCTCAAAGTACCATTAGCATGTTGTTAACTCAATACTCGAAGTGCTTATCCAATACGCTCAACTTATAACTCGCTTTCCTTAATAACTTTTCTTCCTTTACTCGAATGTCTTTGGAAATCTTAATTAGGATCATCAAATACTATTTCTTACTTGTCCAAACCTCGTATACATCATACCCCTCGTTCGTCTATTCGTTGTATGCTAACGGGGAATTTTTCAAGGTGTAACACAAAAGTAGCAGTTTGAACAAAATATCAACGCAAAGGCACTTCGTTTATTGCATGGCCATCACAACTTAGTCAAGTTTCGACATATTAGGCAAGGTTCAAGATTCTTAAATGGACAAGCACCTAATACAACTTTATAACACAACAAAAGTTTTGGGAATCCACAAGTTATCACAACAAATAGCCTTCTCTAGCCTTTCCCAAATCTCTAATTAGTAGTCACAAACAAAGCTTATTGCAAAGGGGGGGGGGGGGAGGGAAGGGGGGGAAGAAAGCAAGACACCCTTAGTCACATCTTAAGAGCTTTGGAAATATGAACTAATTAGGGCATCGAATACACCATTAAATGCTCTCCCACTTGTCTAAACATGATCCCAAACTAATCAAAACAAACTATCCATAGTGAACATACTTAGTCTTATTTTACTACTTTAACATAGATAAACTTAGAGGGCATTACATTTTCTTTGAAAATAGAACAGTTTCTCAAGTTATATCCCAAAAAAACAGTCACCGTTTAAAGAAGTAACGGACTTTGTAATCGCATTTACCTTATTAGAAAACAAGACTCAACAAACTAAGTTAGCTTCTTGTGGAAAATCAGCATTTTAAAGGCGAACTAGCAAAAAGGAATAAATATATTTAGGAGATCATTTGGACTGATTAGATAACTTTGCAATAGTACTTTAACTAAAAAAAAGACATATGGTAAATGAAGTAGAAATATGCCAATGCTAATGTGCAAACATAAGACATAAAAGGTTTGAATGCATAAAAGGAATTTTGATTACTTATTTTGCAACAAATAGATATTTCAGATTTAAAACTACATTAATGCTCCTTCTTGATTTGGGTTAAAACAGTGAGAAGAGGGAAGCTAAACAAACAGCCTCTTTTGATAACAACCCAAGTTACTTTCAACGAATCCTTTTATCTATACCGAATCCTTCTCGACAAAATACAAGGTTAAAAGAATTTAAAGAAAACCAAAATGCGACATGCTTTAAACGAATAAATTCATACTCGAACACAACGGGTCACAGCAACATAGGAAACACACAACATTCTTAACCCACTGATTTTGATCACTTTACACCACCTTAAACCTATTCTAAAATAATTTCAAAGAAAGAGCAACCATAAATCTTCCCTAAGGAAATTAATAGCCCAGAATCCTACATGAGCAACTCTAATAAAACTAGGCCATCTAAACAGATAAGAATGCGTGAAAGAGACACTGCAAATAACCTATACTTTTCTTCCCCACTAGACCCAGAGCCAACAGAACTAAAAAAAAGAGAAAAAAAAGAAGAAGGAGAATTACCTTTTTAATGAGCAGCGACGGGGGAGACGAGCATTGAGTCATTCACCTTTCACCCAAAACAACTATTCCGATGAATCGAAAGACTTCAAAAATTTAACTACGAGCTCGAAACTTCCTCGAAACTCATGGCTTAGCCGAGCTTCTAAGTGTTTCTTACTCTTAGGGTTATGAAAAACCCATTTAATGGTATAAGAACCAATTTTTTGGTCTCAAAGCCATTGATTGATCCTTTTTTAAGAAGGGAGTGGTTTCTATTTATAGAAGGCAAAAGAAACCTCAATTTTCAATCCCAACCGATGTGGGACTTCAGATTTTTCCTAATTTTCCCCCTCTTTCCAATTTTTGAAATTCAAAACCAAAGGATAAGAACCCCTACTGGATTTTTCATCAATTAGTACAGAAAGTAAAAGAAAAATCAAAAAAGAAACCAGGTATTACCGTTGTGGAGAATACGAGTTGGATTAGTACCAAAAACCAACCAATTGATCCGTTGGAGATAATAGCTGGAGTTGTACGATTGAGAAAAATGATTTGTGCCTTTGTTTTTTTAGGTTTTTGTTGAAGAAAAAATCATTGAAAAGGGGTCATTTGTTGTTGCTTGTAGCGTCGTTTTGTTGAAGAAGATGATGAACAGTAGAAAGGGGTCGTTAAGTTATAGGTGTTAAGGGCCTGTTTGGCTCCACTTTGAAAGGGTTTGGGGGGTTTGAGTGAAAACTTATGCTCCCCTTTCTTTAAAATACATAGCTTCAAACCGACTTATTAACTTAAGACACCCTCGTGAAATGCTATTTGTACGAAATAAAATTCGTAATATGCAGTTTAAAGATACGAGCTTTAAAACGACCCCAATATTGACATAGTTTCGAGAAATATTTAAAAAATGTGAAAGTTGCGTTCAAAATGAGGCGTAATTCGTATGTTGTTTTAATTAACAATTTTTTCGAGTTAGACGGAGCGGGATATGTATCTTCTTTTCAAATCACATTTGTAAAAGTAAATAACTCGTAATTTCTTGTAATTATTAATTTTTATGAAACTAATAATTAAACGTCAATTTTTGCAATTTTCTCGGAATTTTCACAAATTTAAATTATAAGGCATTCTTACTCCGTCTGGACTCGGGAAATTTGAAAATAAGATACACGTTTTATGAGGCGTAAATTAGGTGTCAACAGTTTCCCCTTCAGAGTTTGAGGATGGTAAGGCCATCCTTGAGCTGCGAATTTGATAAACCTAATTTTCACCGAACAAAAGAAATTACGGCCTTCTTTTGCGCAAAATTTCAAAAGTATGGCCGGACCCTGGTCTCTGGGTTTCCTACATATCTCAGGTTACATGAGAATTCAAGCCACTTGTAGTTCGACTTGCTTTTGAAAACTTTTAAAAATTTCCTCGATTTGGGATCATAAGGCTGAAGACTTTGGGACATGATTGGGGGAGTCTGGATTACGGCCGAGCTCTGTCATTGGGGTCGCCTACATATTCCTACCCTAAAAAATTAGGTCGTATGTAGTTTGACTCGATCGGTAGAAAAGGGTATTCCTTATGCGGAAGTACTCTTTGGTTTGGGATAGATGACATCAAACTTTCCAGTACGGAAAGAGGCTTGCATTTTCTAAGTTATGAATGTGGCATGCTTCACACTCATAATAAAGTCCTTGCATGGACATAATTCCGTACATCTTAAGTATGTTGTCACCTAGATTTTAAAAGGATGATAATGCCCCAGTCAGATACTGGGTGCGAAACTCAAAGATAGTGACTCTTGCATTTTGGCGAGTGCTTTTGACTTTGAAGAAAATACCTACACACCTTCTACAGGGGTTTAGTGTGATGTTGGTGAAAGGTGTTCATCAGCTCTCGCCCGAAGAGTCTGTTCCTCTCTTCTGAAATGCCCCGGTTAAGTTCCATATTGCTCCGCATGTTTTGAGTTCGGCTTTTGCTTCCTTCTTTGGTAGCTTCTAGCTCGTCTCCAAAGGCTGAGTCCTGAAAGGCATTTTGCCATTTTGTTGACATTGAAGTTATCCTCCAATATTATGTTTGCCTCTTTGCAGATGCTTGTCCGTCTTCTTTCTTTTCTCTTATAAGTGTGTGTTTTTCGTGCTTTTTTTTCGAAAAAATAATCTACTCAGGATAATAATCACGATACTCTTTTTCATCGTTTTCAGATGCTTTCATCGTTCAATGATAAATTCTGTTGGAATCTGGGTCTGGCTGTACCGCATTTTTGCGAACCTACACACCCCAGTTCGGTTGTCATTTTCGTAACTCGATATGTCAATCATGAAACCCATGTTTTCTCATGTGGGGCCATTTTTGTTTCTTACGATGTCCACTACCCTCGAAAATTAGGCGTTACATCATGATTGCATATCGCGATGATTGTCCAAATACGTGTCGCACATCCCGTTATCCGCATACGGTGACCGCGGTATACCAGTTGTTCTAACATCACCTATAGTCAAAAATACCCAAATGTAGACTGCACATCAGAGTGCGGTATCATATTCCTCTCATGATGACCACTAACCCCTGTGTCCAGAATTACAACATTTAGTCAGAATTTTTAAGTTAACTACGACATATTCAAGGGCGGAGCCTTTTCTCACGACTACCACTATCCCTGAACCATGATTACGTTAACTTGAAATAGACTGTGATAGCGACTGCAAATATTGACGTAGGAATCACATTCGTATTTCAACGATTGCGAACATCAAGCTCGGAATTACGCTACCTATTTTTGGCTATATATATGGATGGCGACTTAGCCCCTTCGGCACGTAGTCTCTTAATCCATATCATCATTTTGAGGAATGAAGCTTACCTCGGTGGCAAGACTTACACCTTCCTTTTTTGACTCCAGGGAAGAATACCCGCCTGTCGACAGGATTCACATCTTCCAAAATGACTAGACTTGATTGTGAGTAACGACATTCAATCCCGCTATCAACACGTCATTTTAAATTTTTGGATTTTTGGGCGTCCACTCAGCCAATGTATCAAGGCAAGCCATGCGAGGTCTAGGCCGGGGTCTCAATACGTTGATACAAAAGCTGTTTTTAGTGGAAACCTAGCTTTTGGTACCATGATTATATCTTCCTGTAGTCTTTAAAATTTTTCTTTTGTAAAAATCTTCGTGCTCTGCAAAACGAACAAACTTATCAGCGTAAAACAAACTTTACTTTAAGGGGTTCGTTACCCTTTCGTGCACTCTTTGTGCCGCTATCCCTGAAGCTTCTTCTTCGCTTGGTTTGTTGTCATTACCCTGTTTTAAACATTCGAGCAAACGAGTTAGTGTAAAACATCCATGCTTATTTGTTCCTATATCCACAGAAAAATTTGTCAGTTTCCTATATGGTCGGTCGCTTTTCCTGCGTATGGACTTCTTCCGTTCATATCTCGGCAGGAAAGGATGCTTATTTTCCTTAAAATCTTTTGTTTTCTCCAGCATAGCTAAAAGTTTTTTGGGTGACGATTTTTTTTGGAAAATATGCATGTACGTTTTGAAAATAATATTTACATTCACCCTTTTAATGTCATGACATTAGTTATTCAAGCAAAGTCTCCCATCTCTTCTTCTTCTTGATCTCAACTTGTGAAATTTTCAAATCGCTTTCGAAAAATTTGCTCCAGTTTGTATACGTCTTTATACCAGCTCGAATTTCGCTATGTCGAAGGAATTTTTGAGACCCTCTAAAAAATTTTGCCCCAGTGTAAGTGTGTACTTGTCAATTCTTGATTTCACCGCGCTTGAGGAATTTTTGAGGTCCTTCTAAAAAATTCTGCTCCAAAGGTAGAAGTTTTAATCAGCCCGTTCCTTAGAACTGATATATTTTAAAGAATTTTTGAGGTCCTCTAAAAAATTCTGCCCCCAGCTTCCTTGTTGGGTTACTTTCATCTTTCTCTTGCTAACTCCTTTCTGAGGTTTCCTAAGGTTTATTGGGAATCTTGTTTGGAATGACCGGGCACGCGAGAGCCCCTACGTATCCCAAATGGGAGTCAGATCGAAACGTAGTTCGGGGTAAGTCCTTTATGCCATAAACATAATTGACGGTAATGCCTTCACGATGTCATCTCGAATTTTCGAGACCAGTGGATTGTCCTATGACAATCCACTTCAGAGATAGGCAACGTCTTCTTACACGGTAAATGTCATGTTTTAGGGAGGACGACCCTGCTTGTAATAAAGATAAGCTTGTATGTGCTTTACCGCTCTTGCGTGGTCACGTCGCCATGACCTCTCAATTGACTATGTGGAGACCTTCTTGGCATTCACTGCTTGACTTTTTTTTTGTCATTTCGTCCTTTGAGGACTATAGTTTTCTTGGTTAGATGGTTGTTTTACCCTTTGATTTTTTTATGCCGTCCTTTTGATGCTATGCCTATCTTATAGTCTTTCTTGGTTGTTTCGCCACGTGGCATTTCATCCATTTGTTAACTTGTCGCCCTTGTGGCGCTTTGTATATATAGCCTTTTTGGCTTGACTAGTTAGTTTCCCTTTGACGCTAGGGAAGTCACAACTTTGATGCTCTTCTGATGTTACGATAGTCGCTTGTACTAAAAGAAGATGACTAATAGCTACACGGTCGCTTTATCGTCGACTTCAATCAAAAATAATCTTAAAAGGATTTTTAGAGAGAGATATTAAACCGTTGAGCAACTCTTTGCTCTTTGTAGGCCTTGCTCGTGGAGCTTCTTTTTGGCAAGTTGTCCCTTTTTGGGCCGAAGGGACTCATTGATGTCTTGGAGTTGACTCTGTAAAATTTCAAAGCAACGGTCGTTAGAGTAGTTAAAGGTGAGACAAAGTAGTCTTAAAAATTGAGAGAAGAGTTAAGAATGCCGTCGTTCGGCTTAAGTTTTTTGAGATTTTCGGCCGTCTTTGAAGGCTTGATGTTTGTCTTGTCCGTTTTGTGATGATCATGTTCGGGCGGGTGACGTTGTTGATCTTTTAATGTTGATGGGTCAATCTTTGGTAGTGTTAATACGTGATTCCTGCGAGATTCAACTATAATTGTCAATAAATCATAATACTGTTATAGTGAAATGAAGGAAGGATAACGCAGAGGTTAATGATAAAGCCATCTTGGTCCAGTGGATTTAAGGCGTGAAAATCCAGTCAGCGTCTCATAGCATTGATTCCTGAGTTCAACTTTGCATAAAGTCGTCTCCTGCAATATTTCGAGAGCCAGTATTAGTGGACATAGCGAAGTGAAAGAGTTTAATCGAAGGCTGAGTTAGAAGTAAAACCGTTTTTGGCTTAAAAAGTGTGAGGTGATGGCCGGCCCATTGACGCCTTTGATTGGACTTGACGTTGACTTTGAGGCTCGTCGCTTTGTAGCTTCCTTGTTCCTACACTCACAAAAATTTCTTTAGAGTAAAAGTGATTGACTCATGTTGATCCCACCGAGTGTGTTACGATAGACTTGAAGGAAATGGGAATGCGATCCCTAGGATAAGTATTGAGTTACGTAGGGCATGTTCCTATTCATTTGCTTTTCTGTAAAAGGGAGAAGTTGTTTGCTTGATTAAGCGGTTCTAGTGGATAAGGATATCAGAGTTGTTGAGTTGTTTTGAACCAGTTGCCTTGGTTTCCAGCCCTAGGGTACTTAATTCAAGATGTTTATGCTTGAAGATTTGAGGATTCGAATAGCTTTATTGATTTCAAAGACATGCCCTTGATATTATTCGGAGAGTCAGTAATATGAAACAACGGAAGAATGAATTTTTGAAGACTGAATCAAAGATGTACCCCAACTCCTTAGCGGGGATTCGTGGTTTCAAATAGTGGGGAGACCGCACCCTTATATAGGATAGCCTACGTATCTTGTTGGACCAAGAATCAAGTCTGACGTAGTTCAGAAGTCGAACTTTTGACGTATTTTGGCTTGTCTATTTGAATGAGTGAAGGCTATCATTTTCAAATGTCAAGTATTTTAGTGTAGCGCAAGGGTGGCCTAAAAGGGCTGTAACTTGTTTTTTTTTTTTTGTGGAGTTGTGATTTGGATTCTGAAAGGGCGAACTGCGACCCTAACGACCTTTTGGATTCGGTAAAAATGAATCTTTAGGCAATTTGCTATGATTGGCTATTTATCCGAAGAATTTGGAGCTTGCTATGACCAAGGGGTCCTTGGTACGACTCAAAAGACGCTTTTGAAGTAACATGGTCTATGTGGATTTACCTAATGCTTTTCTTCAGAATGTTTTGGATTTTTTAACGCAAGGGTTGAGGACATTAGGCGTTCGACCCTAACAATCATTTGATGCAACATGGTCAGCATGGATTGGACGCTAACTGGATGATGTTTCTAGAAATCTTGGAATTTTTGGCTTTGACATAGTGCTTTAAGACTTTTGACGTCATTCTAAGGTTTTGGAACTGAACTATAAATATTTCATGTTCGAAGCAAAACAAATATCTTTTATACGTACAAATCAAAATAGTCATAGCAAAGTAGAGCAACAAAGTTATAAATCATAATTCAACGAACACACGAGAGCACGTAAGCAGTTTATGTCACATGATCAGTTTATATCACATAAGTGGTTCCTATAACTCGTTACTCCAAGGCTACTAATCATTTGAAGGATGTAGATGTCGTTAAGACTTTCCTTTCGACCCCTCGAATGGGGATACATCATGGTGGAGCAGGGTATACAGAATATCAATCCTAGATTATAAAATGAAAAACCCAAGCCCAAGGGCAAACGGTTCATATTACAACATGTACATCCTTCAATTTTCACATAGTTGGATGCGGTGTCTTCGGGTTTTTACACCGTCCGAACACAGTAGGTGTCTAATCCTGTCCGATTCAGGTAGGTCTGAGATATCCAAAACGGTCTATGGTCTGTATGCGCTATATCAGTAAGGATTTGGCTCACTCTAACCTAGTTAAACTAGAGTGTTTTTTCAAATGAATGACTCAAGGCTTCCCGAGCGGACAAGCTGGGGGTGGGTTCTCTAAGGCTGTGGGATGACCGCATACCCACTCGATCTTAGAGACCTCCAAAGAAATATCAGAAGGGTTTTTTAGTGCGAAGTATAACCGCAGGAAACCCACGTCATCACCTTCTGAAACATAGTGTAAAATCAAATCCCAGGAGTGGCAGAATTTATGCAGGCATGAATGATAGTTATATTTTCAGAAATTTAAACACATAAGCAATTTATATCAAATAAACAATTTATATCACATAAGGCAAACAAAATTGGAACTCTTATGGTTAGAACCTTAGATTATCCCCAGCGGAGTCGCCATCTATAGCAGTTCTATTTTTTTCGATTCGCATTTGCACTTGCCCCATTTAAAAAGGAAAGTGTTCCGGGAAAGTACGGTTGTCAATCGTACCGAAAAAAAGGAAAAATTATACTTCTACATAATGGTACTCTAAATGGACTTATTTTTTAGAGTCGCCACCTAATTTTTAGGAAATTAGGAAATCCAGTTCGAAAAGGGTTCATTTAAAGCAGTTAAGTTTTAAAAGAATCCTAATCTAACCAAAGTATGGGTAAAGGTTCTGGTGATCCCCCGGGGAAGGTGTTAGGCACCCCGATATTAAGGATCCGCTTAATTGCGGTTTACCTACGGGGTCTAATAGTATGCCTTAGTGTTATGAATTGTTTTTGATAAAAATTGCCCAGGTTTAATATTTCTGCAGTAAGGAATGTCATTTATGCAAAATATCACATCTTGGGTGCCGGGTTTCGGGCTTGGACGCTTAGGTTAAGGCCCAAGGACACTTAACTTAAGTAGAATACCACATAAGCCCACCCTTTAAAAGTCCTTTAAAAATCATCCGCTTTTTCAACTAAAGTTCTCCCTTTTATTAGGGCATACCATTATAATCGTCGTGGTTCACCTTATCTGTTTCTAATCTCTCATCTTTCCTTAAATTCAATTTGTTCTTAAATCCAAGTCATTTATGCTCAAACTCTCAAAGTTAATACATCAATCCCATTTTAGGGTCAAATTATGAAAAGCAAACTTATATTAAGAGTAATTCGTATTTCATATCTGTTTTATACATAGCTTTGAAAAGTAGTTTTGGCAACTCTAAATCTTAAGTTCTAATCTATAAAGGTTCCAACAATACTTAAATAAATAAGTAAGTAGAATATTTACAAAATAACTAAAGGAAGGGAGAAAAAGAAGGTGGAGAAAGGTTAATCGGATAAGCCTATCTCCTCGCCTTCTTGGACCTTTAGTTGTAATGTTGTTCTTCCTTTATTCTACGCTTCAAAGCTCCAAATGCCCAAGTCTTCGCCTCATCTTTTGATACTTCTCCTTCTGTCCTTTCGTTTGTTTAGATTCCATACGTATGCTCCAATTGAAAAATTCGTCCTTGTAGTACTTCCCAAACTTGTTTATTTGTACCTCGCAAGATTAGAAATGAGAATAATTAGTAAAATGATACGCCACCCTCATAAGGTGACGTATATATATATATATATATATATATATATATATATATATATATATATATATATATATATGTGTGTGTGTGTGTGTGTGTGTGTGTGTGTGTGTGGGAG
Organism: Lycium ferocissimum; assembly: GCF_029784015.1. Taxonomy (NCBI): domain Eukaryota; kingdom Viridiplantae; phylum Streptophyta; class Magnoliopsida; order Solanales; family Solanaceae; genus Lycium; species Lycium ferocissimum. The sequence goes on along the minus strand of NW_026727144.1, from coordinate 21,203 downwards.
CTTTGATTACGAAGGGCTCAGACTCACGGTTCTGAATATGGCAACGGAGCTCGAAGCATGCGTGGTTACAAACTAGTGGTCTTTCTAGTCGCCTTGCCAGGCGCATGTCGATTCCTACTTAGCGATACCAATGAGCAATCATCCTAGCCATCGAAGGATAATTACCTTTCCCGACTAAGTATTATCAATTTAAGTATCTATTCAAATCAGTAGAATATCTAATAGTAGTATCTATTTTTTTCAATGAAATATCCGACATGTAGTATTTTTTCTTTCAATAAAATATTTTTTCCTTTTAAATAAGGTCAGGTGTAGAAATCTTGTTCTTTAAAATGAGACCTCAAGTTAAATAACTCTTCATCGGCCCTTTGTATAGTATTGTTCAAACTAGTTCAGTATCAAAGTGTAGTATCTGAACATATCAATAATGAAACAACTGTTCAGATCAGTGTAATGTCTGATCTCAAAAATGCAGCAACTGCCTAACAGCTTGTTATTGCCTTTGAGCTTTAAAAAAATGCAGCAGGAAGTTAATTAGGGTGCAATAGCAACTCAGCTCAAAGTAACTGTATTCGAAAATACTTGGACAAAGGATTGCAGCAGCAAAAAATTTCAAAAAATGTGGCAGTCCCTTTAGAAAAGACAACAGCGTTTGGCTTTAAAACTTCCCAAAATTCAGTTCAAAATGCTGTGACTAGTTAAATATAGCAGCCACAAATACAACATTTTGGAGTCCCAAAATACCGAAACACAGTCAACACTTGCCCTCAAGCATGCAACTTATTTCAGCCCCAAAGTGCAACAATTAGCGTGATGCCACCGCATGGGTATCAACAACAAGTAGCAACAAAGAGACAAACTAGGCGAGTAGCAATCTTATCCACACTAAGTGTCAAAATAGATAACCTGCCCAGAGCCTACTATAGCATTCTGATCCCTTTTTTTTTTCAAAAAAAAAAAAAGCAGCAGTTCCCGTAAAAATACGGCAAAGCCCATTTTATCAAGTGCATTATTTGGAACTCAATAATGCATCAAAGATAGTCTCATAAAGAAAGAACTGGCAACCAATTCGAAACGAGACATCAGCAATGGTCTCAAATGTCCTCCTAACAATTCAGCCAACCTCCTCAAAAGGCAACATAAATTCATCAACTGCATAGTATCTTATTTGAAATATCTTCCAAAGATTTAATAGTTTGAAGCTCCCCCAAGTCATGCAAAGAAGAGGGAGGATGAAGAATGAGTATCCAAAAGTAGCAGTTTGAACAAAATATCAACACAAAGGCATTTCGTTTATTTCATGGCCATCACAACTTAGTCAAGTTTCGACAAATTAGGCAAAGTTCAAGATTCTTAAATAGACAAGCATCTAAGACAACTTTATAACACAACAAAAGTTTTGGGAATCCACAAGTTATCACAACAAATAGCCTTTCCCAAATCTCTAATTAGTAGTCACAAACAAAGCTTATTGCAAAGAGGAGAGAGGGGGGGGGGGGGGGGGGGGGGGGGTGGAAGAAATAAACACACCCTTAGTCACAACTTAATAGCTTTGGAAAGACGAACTAAATCAGGGCATCAAATACACCATTAAATGCTCTCCCACTTGTCTAAAGATGATCCCAAACTAATCAAAATAGACTATCCATAGTGAACATTCTTAGTCTTATTTTACTACTTTAACATAGATAAACTTAGAGGGAAGTACATTTTCTTTGAAAATAGAACAGTTTCTCAAGTTATATCCCAAAAAATAGACACCGTTTAAAGATGTAACGGACTTTGTAATCACATTTACGTTATTGGAAAACAAGACTCAATAAACTAATTTAGCTTCTTGTGGCAAATCTGCATTTTTAAAGCGAACTAGCAAAAAGGAATAAATATATTTAGGAGATCATTTGGATTGATTAGATAACTTTGCAACAGTACTTTAACTAAAAAAAAGACATATAGTAAATGAAGTAGAAATATGCCAATGCTCATGTGTAAACTTAAGACATAAAATGTTTGAATGCATAAAAGGAGTTTTGATTACTTATTTTGCAACAAACAAATATTTTCAGATTTAAAACTACATTAATGCTCATTCTTGATTTGGGTTAAAACAGTGAGAAAAAGGAAGCTAAACAAACATCCTCCTTTGATAACAACCCAAATCACTTTTTATGTCTGAGTCATTACCATCTGCGTCCAACCCTTGTAAGTCCTTAGCAAAAATAAATATGTCTCCTACTTTGTATAAAACCCTTTCTTGCAAATATGACTACCTTTATGAAGTTGATATTCTACCTGATGAAAACAAAGTATCTCCCACCGACCTACCCCTCATAAACCCATATTCTGCTTTTGCTAAAAAGACATGTTCCCCATGGTCACAAATACGTTCCCTGGTCCAACCAAAGCCCAAAGAAGCTAAAGAATATGTTGGTGCCTGAAAACTTGACCAACACCCTATTCTAGCAACTCAAGAGGAACAATTCATCACTCGCAAATTCCGGATGATTTTCCTAGACATGTGGAAAAATCATGGTTTCACCCATATCCATTTTGGTGCTTCATTAGAATTGCATTAACATATTATGGAAGAAAAGGCCAACCGGTTGTAGCTCGCCTTGCCCTTCTTGATACCGATATAACGAGTACCAACATGCGAATTTGGGTACCACGAAGTCACTCTAAATGCCGGGACAGTTTTTGTCACTATATTTCCAAATTTTAACATGTCCCTGTATGATCCATATCTAACGGAGGCTTTAAAGCTCCAAGTCCAAATTCAAGGTGCTCCACAAGCTAAAAATGCTATTCAGGCTACTTTACACTATCAAATAGCTTGGCGAGTTCAGAATCATGCTATGGATCTCTCTCTTCCAGGTGGAGAAAATGCTTTGCTCTTAAAAGTAGATGCCACTAACGGAACTACCATGTGCACCCAAATCCCAAAACAGCTCTCTAGAGAAGAACTTATCAAAGTCCTTCCAGATACATGGGTCACGAATTATGAAAAGCTGAGAGAACCTGTTGAACCTCTCCAATCCTCTGAACCCACTTTTTCCAAAAAACCCGATAAAACAGTTGCCATAAGCTTTGACCACTCTCACCTTAAAAAACCCAACAAAACAACCTTTTCTTTCCAGATGTACCAACCCACTTATAACCAAGCACACCAAGATGACCCTGAAACATTCGCTTACCATCTCCCAAGTATCATGAGCGAACATGACTGGATAAAGCAGTTCGATAATGAAGGTCATGATGTATGGTGGTTCAAATGTCCTTTCACGGGACACTGCCCATGGGATATCCAATGTGAATGTCAAGAATGTCTTAACGATGAAATTGAATGGGATGAACATCATACAAGAAGAGCCAAATCAAAGAAAAAAGGGGGGAACTCTGAAAGAGAGTTCCGAACAAGGTATGAAGAAGGAGACTCATCTATCGGTTCACTGAGTCGTCCAGGAAAATATGAATTCCTTGTTTCGTACAAACCCCAAAACTGGCCACCTCTCCCTAACCAAAATCTACATCACAAACCTTCAAACCCAAATATCTCAAAGCAAGAAATACTCATGATGAACCCCTCAAGCTCCAGTCACACCCCTGAATTTCCTTCACAACAACCTTTTGAAAAGGATGGTGCAAGCCATGCCCCAAAAATTCCAAGGCAAAATGTTGTGCTGCCCACAGGAAAAGCCACCAACAAGTGAAGTGGAAGCGACAATCAATTGGCAATCCGAAAATGCCATTTGCCAAAATAAAGTGTTAACTAATATTAGCACTTCCATCAGAAATGTTGCTCACACACAGAATAAGATGATGAGCAGGGTGGAGACAATTGAGAAAAAGGTGGAACAAGCATCTTCTCAGCATGCTGGACTGATCAAAGCCCTGGAGTTGCGAATGACAAACATGCAGTATGAGATTTGTCCGCCAGGCACTTCCCTTTTCCATTTCTTTAACCAACAACAAAAGGAAATGGCTGACCTTAAAGAACAAATACAACAACTGAGATATGGTCACCTTGAACCGCAAAAAACACAAAGCTGCCCATCAAAACCCACCTTTTTCCCCATGTCCTCACAAACATACTCACCACCAAAGCTTGACCATTCTTTCACTATGTTCCCATCCACAAAACGAGACCCTATGCCTTTTACCCAAAAACAAGACAATGAACCTGAGTTTGACATTGCAAAAATGGTCTGGGAAAGGAAAGACTCTATGGCGGCCCAAAAGCAGTCCAAACGGAAGAAAGAACTCGGGGAAGGTTCAAAAGAACCCGAGCTGGAAAACTTGATGATCTCAGCCCACAATATTCCTAACCTCTACGTGGCCCAACCCACAAATGATGTAGAAGAGGATGATACCCTAGGATCCAGTGACCAAGATTCATATGATACTGATCCTACGGAAGCAAGCATTGAGACAAGCGAAGATTCCTCAGTTGACTCTTCAGAAGAAAATAACCCACCAATATTCATGAATCAACCCAGAGAACCAGAAATCTCTGAGTAGATGATGATCGTGACGGGATGACGGATGAGAGCAATTCCGGAAAGAAGGCCGAACCAACAACGACAAAAAATTCGTTGGGACCGGATTCCATACTTTCAGTCGGATGATATCAAAGTATCAAGATGGCCCCAAAGGATCCAAGATTTCTTCACTTGGATGGTGACAAAGAATCTTGTCGAACGGGAAAAGTATATGATCCTGTCAGAATTCACTTCAAGGTTCTCCGGAATTCTCAGAGACTGGTGGAATTCACTTGGGACACAAGACAAAAATATGTTTCTCACATCCCAAGACTTTGCTTACAACATCAAAATACTCCAAGAGGTATTTTGTGGAGATACCCTACAAAGGCAAGAAAAACTAAGGAGACAGTTCTTCGAAATGAAATGCGTAGCATTTGATAGAGATGTCATCGATATCCATTTTCAGAAGATGGCTAAAATGTTCTTTGAGTTAGGCGGAAAAGCTAGTCTCAAGCAAGCCTTTGTTTCATCACTTCCAAAGATGTTAGCAAGCAGGACCATGACGATCGTTGAGGAGAAATTTCAATCAATAACGATCCCACCGGTCGGCTACATCAGGCAAGCAATATTTCTAGCGTTGGATGATATCTGCACAAAGAGATCTGTTTTGAAGTAGATCATACGAGACAATCCAGCCCTTGATAAGGCTTGCGGAAAGTCTGACCTAATTACTGGGTCAAGCTGTTCGTGCCAGGTCCCCAGACGAAAGGGAAGGTTCAAGCGATTCAAATGGCCAAGGCCTTCAGGAGAAGGATCCCAGTTCAGGAGGCGCACAAAATATTTCAGGAGGAGGAGCCCAGGCAAGTCCCGAAAAAATGATAGATGCTTCATCTGCAACAAGATTGGGCATTATGCAAAAAATTGTCCCCAATCCAGAAGGTCGATCAAGCTTCTTACTGAAATAGAGGACTACACTGGTATCCATCTAGATAAAGATTGCGATCTTGAATCCGTTCTCTCATTAGAGGACGAACCCACAGAGAAGACCCTCTTTTCCATGGACGTGTACGAAGAATATGGCGATGAATATTACCAGATTTCAGAACCAGAGGGAAAGGCAAAAGGAAGATATCAATAGCATCATGGTGATCCCGCAGGTCCAGCTTAAAGTTTATCCATCCAAATGGGATAAACCAATTCAGGTTATTGCCTTCATGGACACTGGAGCGGCATGTTCACTGATGAACCCAGCCGTCCTTCCTGAGGATCAATGGATTCCACATTTCAAAGATTTCAACACTGCTTTGGGACCGGAGTCCTAACCACCACGATCATCACAAAGCATCCAATCACAATTGAATTCTTCCCGTGGTTGAAGTTTCGAACAAAGGCGATTGGATCGGATGTCCCGAGAAAAGATCTCATTGTCGGATTTGACATCTTCGACCTGGCTTAAAGATCGGCTCCGCATCAAAGCCCATGGAATAACGTTCAAGAAATAATTCAAGCCATATACGGATGTTTTACGATTATTCCAAATAATCGATCTTTGAACAGATCAAGGAGATAGAAAAGCAATTGGTGGAGCATTCATGTGCGGATTCTCACAAGGAGTTTATGGGAAAATGCAAAAAGCCTCTATGGCTGAATGAGGAGTTTTTCATTAAACTCCCCTTCAAGAAGAATGAAAGCATTAATCCGACGAAGGCAAGTCACTCGGCATGAATCCAGATCATCTTCAGCTTGCGAAAAGGGAATGCGAAGAGCTCTTGGAGTTTGGACTTATCGAGGCCTCTAATTCGCAATGGGCATGCGAGGCGTTCTATGTCAATAAACGGGCGGAACAAACAAGAGGTAAACTCAGATTAGTCATAAACTATCAACCTCTTAACTATTTCCTCCAAGATGATAAATTCCCTATCCCAAATAAACTCACCCTTTTTTCACACTTAGCCAAAGCTAAATACTTTTCCAAGTTTGACCTTAAATCGGGGTTTTGGCAATTGGGAATACACACGTAAGATAGACCAAAAACAGGGTTTTGTATACCCGATCACCACTTTCAATGGAAGGTCATGCCCTTTGGGTTGAAAACGGCACCCTCATTGTTCCAAAAGGCCATGATAAAATTATTTCAACCCATCCTCCATACATCACTAGTCTACATTGATGACATCTTACTCTTTAGTGACACTATGGAAGAACACCTCACGTTGCTGCAACAATTCCATGACCTAGTGGAGAAAAATGGAATCATGCTCTCACAGAAAAAGATGATTCTTGCTAGGAAGGAGATTGATTTTCTGGGGATGCATTTTGTTCATGGAGCATACAGCCCAGGGCCACATATTTGTCAAGAATTGCTCAAATTCCCAGACACCAATTTTACAACGAAGCGTCCAACGCTTTTAGGTGTGATTAATTATGTTAGAGATTTTGTCCCTAATGTCTCTACGTACATTGCTCCACTTACAAAAATGCTCAAAAAGAATGCCCCGGAGTTGGGGAAGGAACGGATGAAGCGGCTTCGAAGATAAAAGAAATCTCAAAAGAGGTCAAAGCCCTCCATATTCCATCGACGGAAAAAAAGATATTGCATACGGATATGCCAAAGAACGAATATTGGAGTGCGGTACTTTTTGAAGTTGAAGATGGCTAACGGAAAATATGCGGATATGCCAGTGGAAAGTTCAAAGATGCTGAACAACATTACCATTCCACATTCAAAGAAATTCTTGCCGTGAAGAATGGGATTAAAAAGTTTAATTTCTTTTTAATTCACACGGAGTTTCTTATCGAGATGGATATGAAGGCTTTCCCAAAGATGATCCAGATAAATCCAAAGATTATCCCAAATCCGCAGATTCTCAGATGGGCACAATGGTTCTCCCCTTACAAATTCCAAGTAAAGCACCTCAAAGGGAAGGATAATATTCTAGCGGATTTCCTATCCAAGCCAGATGAGTTTTCAAAGAGATTTCAAGCCCAGCTGCAGAAGAGGCTAACTAGCCAAATTTTCATGCTTACAAGTTTATCAGGAGCTAGTTCATCCAGAATAGCAGATCATCCGCCGGAATTCTTTAGTAAGTTTGTGGACCCGCTTGATCCATCCATCCTTATAGAAAGAAGGACTTTCTATGAGCTCCTAGTTTTCAGAAAATATGGAGGATCCATCCTTAAGCCATTCGGAGTCAATCCAGAATACCCATTCTGTCACATATTCATAGCAATGCACAATGATTTTCCACAGGAGCTATTATGGTTTTTCTGGTACTTATGTCACCAATATTATATTTTCATGGAATTCAAGTGCGACATGTTCCGATGTTTTGACGGATTGAACCTTCTCTCAAAAAGTTTCTGCAATGGTTCAAACCACGAAGATATTAGGTTCAATGTTTCCAAGACTCCTATGCGGCAAAAGTGTTCGTGTTACATCGACCGATAAAGATTATGGATGGAAAGGTCTATGCTCAACCATATATTTCACTATGGTGGGAATTCCTTTTGTCTCTGTCTTGTCCTTAGAAGATGAATACGGCAAGCACGTAGAATTATTTTCCAAGAAAACAAGTGCATCCCAAAGGAAATATGGCCGAAAGAATGGTCTCGATGGAACTACACTGATGACCATCCCCATTGGGAAAGAGTTCGAGAAGCAGCAAAGGAGTACCGAGTGCCGTATGAAATAATCAGAGATGAAGTCACTCAGGCTATCACAAAAATAAGGTTGGATTTTCCATCTCAAGATCCAACAAAAATAGATCCAGAGATGACAGGGCCATCCAACAGGAAATGCTACTACACAAGGTCGCGAAAGAGAAGTCTGGAAAACAAAGAAAAATTCAAGCAAAAACATGGACCAGAATGGTGGATAGAGGAGGGATACACAACTCCGCCGTCGACTCCATCAAGAACTTCTCCATCGGATAAAGCTTACTGACGTGCTTACAAGAAAGACAAAAGCGGACCCCACGGTCACATGCTTGCACATGGTTGTCATGCTTCGAATAATGTTCCCCTTGTTTTACTAGGCTTGTTTTATTAGGCGTGTTTTATTAGGCTGTCTTGTTAGGCTCGTTTTATCAGGCTTGTTTTATTAGGCTGTCTTATTAGGCTCGTTTTATTAGGCTTGTTTTATTAGGTTGTTTTATTAGGCTCGTTTTATTAGGCTTGTTTTATTAGGCCCTTCACATGTCTAGCGGGGCCCGTGTGCCATGTAAGATAAGTCTTGTGGAAGCCTCCAACTCCTATAAATAGGAGGCTATGTAATAGTTAGAGGGCATCAAACAATCTCCCTGTAAATCTTCCGGTATCAATAAAAATGTTTGCTTTCTAAATTTCTCTTGTTCTTCTCTTTGAAAGGCATGGAAAGGCTGATCCTAAGTTAGTATAGGGTTAGGAAATATTGAGCAAGTTAAGCTTGCTACAAGTACAATAGTTTTCCGAAGCTTTGACAGTATGTCTATAGTAGTGTGAAAGTTTTTCCGAGTTGAGTAGCTTGGCTAGGAAGCCAACCCATTTTGTAGGAAAAACTTTCATATCTATGATCTTTCAAACTGTCTGACTAACTTGGCAAGCCATCCTTCGGGTTGTTGAAGTCAGGTTTGTGGCAAGCCGTCCTTCGGGATGTTGAAGCCCAGTCACACTATGTAAGGCCCAGTCCTACTATGTAAGAAAACTACTGTGCTTGCAGTTTGTGATGTCTTGCTTGGTGTTTCCTCGCCCTCTACACTTCACATGAACATAGGAAATAGACAACCTTCTTAACCCACTGATTTTGATCACTTTACACCAGCTTAAACCTATTGTAAAATAATTTCAAAGAAAGAGCAACCATAAATCTTCCATAAGGAAATTTATAGGCCAGATCCTACATGAGCAACTCTAATTAAACTAGGCCATATAAACAGATAAGAATGCGTGAAAGAGACTGCAAATAATCTATACTTTTCTTCCCCACTAGAGCCAAAGCACAACTTATAAAATCAAACTAGTTTATCCTGATTCTAGATAAGTAAAATAAAACTAGAATGACTAACACGAAGTGGAATAGCAACAGAACTAAAAAAAAGAGAAAAAAAGAAGAAGAAGGAGAATTACCTTTTTAATGAGCAGCGACAGGAGAGACGAGCATTGAGTCAATCACTTTTTAGCCAAAACAACTATTTCGTTGAATCGAAAGACTTCAAAAATTTAACTACGAGCTCGAAACTTCCTCGAAACTCAGGGCTTAGCCCAGCTTCTAAGTGTTTCTTACTCTTAGGGTTATGAAAAACCCATTTAATGGTTTAAGAACCAATTTTTTGGTCTCAAAGCCATTGATTGATCCTTTTTTATGAAGGGAGTGAGTTCTATTTATAGAAGGCAAAAGAAACCTCAATTTTCAATCTCAATCGATGTGGGACTTCAGTTTTTCCCTAAATTTTCCCCCTATTTCCAATTTTTGAAATTCAAAACCAAAGGATAAGTACCCCAACTGGATTTTTCATCAATTAATACAGAAAATAATAGAAAAATCGAAAAAGAAACCAGGTGTTACCGTTGTGGACAATATGAGCTGGAATCGTACCAAAAACCAACCAATTGATCCATTGGAGATAATAGCTGGAGTTGTACGATTGAGAAAAATGATTTGTGCGTTTGTTTTTTCAGGTTTTTGTTGAAGAAAAAATCATTGAAAAGGGGTCGTTTGTTGTTGCTTGTAGCGTCGTTTTTCTGAAGAAGATGATGAACAGTAGAAAGGGGTCGTTTAGTTATAGGTGTTAAGGGCCTGTTTGGTTGCGTTTTGAAAGGGTTTGGGGGGTTTGAGTGAAAACTTATACTCCCCTTTCTTTAAAATACGTAGCTTCAAATCGACGTATTAACTTAAGACACCCATGTGAAATGCTATTTGTACGAAATAAAATTCGTAATATGCAGTTTAAAGATACGAACTTTAAAACGAGCCCAATATTGACATAGTTCCGCGAAAAATTTAAAAAATGTGAAAATTGCGGTCAAAATGAGCCGTAATTCGTACGTTGTTTTAATTAACAATTTTCCCGAGTTAGACGGAGCGAGATATGTATCTTCTTTTCAAATTATGTTTGTGAAAGTAAATAACTCGTATTTTCTTGTGATTGTTAATTTTTATGAAAATAATAATCAAACGTTAATTTTTGCAATTTTCTCGGGATTTTTACATTTTCAAACTTTAAAAGGCATCCTTACTCCATCTTGACTCGGGAAATTTAAAAATTAAAATACGCGTTTTATGAGGTGAAAATTAGGTGTCAACATCTATACATACATAAGAGTACATATGTCACGACCCAAATTAGGCTCGTGCAGGCACCTACCTTCCCACCTTGGTAGGCGAACCCTCTCATTTATATAGCATTCCAGTCACATAACATTACTTTCCAAACATTAGGAAATATAGGAATACAGCGGAATTTCATTTATAAATACTAATTCGAGTGTTTCATGATCCAATCAATACATATTTACAGACTTGATACAATTTTTCCATAACCTGGTCTAGACTAATACAAGAGCGACTAAGTAAATTTAAGAAGGACATCATAATCTAAGACACAACCTCCAACCCTAGAATGAAATGGGAGGAGGCCTTCCAGACAAGCACCACATAACTTCCGCATATACTTCGATCACTCACCTGAAATAATTTACACCCCAAAAGGGTGTAGCAAGTGCAAAATTAGTATAAACACGGGTAGTGAGTAAGTATCATAGGCCGACAATGGTTAGTAGTACATATTGGTTATAAAGAATTCACGAATAATGAGGATAATCACTATATCAAATCACACATCCCAAAAACAGTAGATCACAATTTCAATATAACTTAAGTCACAACTAATCTTTAATGAATTATAAGTTGGCCAGACCCCCATACAAGTTCTCAACGTCCTTACAATTCCTAAGTCGCTCGTTCGTGTTTGAGGAGCGAGCTCTTTATTACGACACCTTTATGTCCACCTTGCTTAACACAATACACTAATAGTTTTAGACTAATTTAACAGGCACAAGTCAACAATATAAGTCACAAGAATCGAGTCCAAATGTTCATCATTACCTATGTATAGCATCTAAACCCCATATGATAAGTCTGAGTACTTTCGATCCAACCAATCACTACGTTAGAGTCATTACAATACGATCATCACAACAGAATCATCACAATAGAATCATCACATACATCTCGACCAAGTCATAATGCAATGCAATACGATAATGGTATGAATGCGATTCCATGCCATGCAAATGAGGTGTACACATGTACTCCGGACAAAAATATCGATGGCATGGTAGCACAACCCAGCGTGACTCGTGAAGTCTAAGTGCCACCCATCGCGGATCTTTGCCAAATAGACAGACGGGACCCTGGCTAATTGCTCACAGGGGGAGTCTCACCGACACTATTCTGGGGGACCCACGGAGCCCATGCACTAACAACGATTTCAGGATAACATCGGAATTTGCCATGCAACAACGATGCCCGAATATAACCGTCGGACATCGGCCTTCTCACAATCACTCAAAAGAGTCTATCAAATATAAGTTCATAAATTAACAATTCCGGAATTGAACTTCGGACATTGGCCTCCTCACAATCACTCAAGTAAAAGAATTTATCAAGTATCAGTTTCATATAAACAACGATTCCGGAATGTATCTTCGGACATCGGCCTTTTCACAATCACTCAAGTAAAAGAGTTTATCAAATATCAGTTTTGCTCAATCAACGATACCGAATCATCACCGAATATCGGCCATGCATGATAAATATGAGAGAATGCGTGCAATGCATATGTCAATCGCCAACAGTCGAGCTCAATATCAAAAATACCATAACGGTTATGTCAATAACGTATCACATCACAATACCAATAGTGGCAATGCCAACATATATCAATAATGCAAGTACCAACAGTGGGTACGCTCACAATATATCCAAGTAAAAATACCAACAACAGGTATGCCAATCCTATCCGAACCAGGACAATAAGCAGAATTTGATATCTACCAACTACACATGGCATCAAGCCAAAATAATTGAACAATTAAACACACATAACGGGGTGTCTAGCCCTAACACACATCAAGTCAATCATTTAACATACGGTATTACCATTTCCCTAATCAGCATATTTGATTAGGCTAAGAATCTCACCCTACACTCGAGTCACTCGTCACCATTTAACTAGGACATCATTCACTACCGTGATTCATTTTATATTCCCAGCTAGCGTTTAGATTCACTACAATAATCTCATCGATCGGCATAATTAGATTCCGTCCACTACTCCCAAGTCACATAAATCCACCGATAATCAACAAGGCCACATCAATACCTAAGGAGTCTACAGGCCACAAGCTCGAACAAACAAGTCACACACAACAATACCATTCTAAAGTTCCATCCCAAATCTCCGATTCATATGTATACATTCTCCGTTTCTTCTACACAACAATACGGAAAACTAATCGGAGTCTACCGAAAGGAAATCATAACCTACCTCATGGACAAGCGGGTGCCACGAACATCTAATGATGCCTCAATTAATCACCACCGAGTAATCCATATGAAAAGCTCGGAGATAACCATGAGACCCAAGAGTAGAATTCACCATTAGAGTCCCTCCCAAGGACCTCAAAATTGCTAAGGTAGATATGGAATTTTATCCCTACCTAAAAACTCATTATCATAACGCTAGTTGATAAATCAACGTTCATATAGGACATTCATAACCCTACTCAAGTTACTAGTTTGGTCAAATTGCCATTTTAGGCTTATTTCAAGAAACCCATTTCCATGATCTAAAATAGAGACCTATATGTATTTTAATGGGTTAGGTGAACGATTAGGTTGGGAATTATATTAGGATGATGAGCACAGGAAAATATTCCGAGGACTTTTATATCAAGAAGGACAAGGGTTCATCATTTTGGAACTTAAGAGATTTGAGCTACCCATTTGTGATTCTAGACAAGGATCGTTAATGAGAATCAATGTTGGGAGAATGGATGGAAGAGGTTAGGGGGATAATCTTTCCCAAGGAAGTATCATTTTTTGCTCCAAAATTACTCCAAAGATGGCTAGACCCTCTAGGGTTTTGAGATATGAATCCAATTCCCGAAATGTGATTTAAATCAGTGGAATCGATGCTCGTGGCCGCTGGGGCGGTCTCGTCACCACTTTGGCGTTACCGCTTCTGCGTCAAAGGTGACGCTGGGGAGTTCGAATGGGATTCTCTGCCCTGCCATTTTTTTGGCAGACAAGCCGCTACTACGGCACCACTAGAGCGACGTGTATGCCGCTGAAGCGGTCAAAGCTGGGCTCGAGGGCCCCGATCTAATTCTTTACGTGCAACTCATACGATTTTCCAATCAAGTTAAAGGTTCCCAAGTTGCAAGGGAAGGCTCAAGCATGTCTTCGGAAGCCGCTGTCACGAATATTTTGAAATTCACCGTAATGACAGAACGAGTCATTACATCAGATACCAATTAAACAACCGTTCGTCCTCGAATGGCAAGGGCGTACCGAGGGTAATGACTCAGGTAAGCTTAGATAAATTTTACACATAGGTCCATAGGGAAAACACATGGGTGAGACTTAATCGCGGTCATAATCAGTAGACTGGTGGATTTTTTTTTACCATGGCTTACCGCGTCAACGGTATAACTACCGCTTCAGCGGTACCGCCGAAGTGGTATGTCTGCCGCTGGAGCGGTCGATAGAAACTAGAAAAAAATAAAACCTCTTCTTTTACTCCATCTCTTCCCATTACACATGCACTCCCCCTCACCCACTATTCTCCTCTAACTCCCAATTGGTTACAAACCCTTAACTTCCCCTCTCATCCCTATAAAACACCCTTAACAGCCCAAACTTCAACCCTCACTTAATCCCAAACTTAACTGCAACAAATTGTTCCTCAAGAGGAAGGAAAAGGAGGGTTTCCAAGGCCATTCACAATCATCTCCAACCACACCCAAATTTTCAGCCCTCAAGGTAAGAAATTTCTCCTTTCTACTTGTATTAGAATAGGTAAGCATGATTTGTAAGTCCTTATGCCTCGATTAATGGGTTTATTAACTGCCAAAGTTGGGGTTTTTGGGTTTTTGGTTGATGGGTCCATGGGGTGTTGATAGGCTGAATTTTACAACTAATTTAGCGTTAGGATTGTCTAAACATCGAGTACTGCGTAGTTGATGAACAAATTTGGACCTAAAAACTCAAACATAGTAAAGAAATTTTACTCAAGATTTTATTCGGATAATCCTAAAATCTATGTTGGTTTGTTGTTAGAACAATCCCTTAATGGGCTTAGACTTCATGCACCTTGATTTTTGGTTAGATCCGTGTTGGAAAATGATGTTTTGTTCGAAATTTGGGGTCAGGAACTGAAAGTTCATGATGGGTCGGTTGGGGATGACGATACCGCTTCAGCGGTTGGATTATTGCTGTAGCGGTACCACTGGAGCTGTCGTCATATGCTTTAGTGGTCAGTGGGGAATTGTACAACGGCCTATTTAACATAACAGCGGCACCGCCGTAGCGGTCTACAGACCCGGGGGGGGGGATTTTGTTTGTTTCAATTTGTTTCCTTCTAGACTAATACAGAATTGCTATGATGTGAATCTAACTCCTTCCTAAATCCTTTGCAGGTAAAATGGCACAGAATCCAGAAGAAATTCAACAAGTTCAAGGTGAGGAGGAGGTTCCCGCCTACGAGAAATTTCCAACACCCGATAGCTACCAGTTGTACTTGCAGCAGCTGCCCATGTCCTTACTATTGGAGCGGGGCTTCGACATGACCAACGTGGAAAAACGGGCCTCGAACTTTCTTGCCCGATTAAATCGAATCAAGTGGAACCGTTTGGTCGAGGACCCCGGTCGTTGCAACCAAAACTAGGTGAGGGAGTTTTACGCTATGTTGCCTACGATGGACTGGGATTCTCCTAGCCCAGAGATTGTTATCCGGGGTACTAGGGTGAAGGTGGGGCCCAAGGCCATTAATAGGGTGTACAAACTTGACAATCATCCAGATGAGCCTTTTGCAGCCAAGGCGGCGGAGCAGGATTCGAGGTGGTTGGCCTCAGTGCTGGTTCATGAGAGTGAGATGAAGTATGCCATTTGGGCCGATGGCAAGGTTGCGATCTCTAGTGATTGCTTTACTGCGGAGGCAAAAAAGTGGTTGAATATCGTTTCTCGCAGGGTTCGGCCGTCGAAGAATGTTCGGGACTTGACCTTTTCTCGTGCCTCGGTTGTTGCTTGTGTCTTGGCGGACATTCCGGTCATTGTGGGTGCTCAGGTGGTTGCTGAGTGGAAGGACTTTCTGAATGATAGGGGTGCAAGTTTGATGTTTCCGTCCTTGATCACCTCGCTTTGCAAGAGGTTTACGGTGCCAAGAGAAAATGCGACAGATGAGTAGGTGCCCAGTGATAATTTATTTCACCCATTTCTGCTGAAGGGTTAGGGTACTGCCATGGTTAAAAGGTAGAGTCGGAAGAGGAGGAAGGTTAGTGATGCCCAAGAGGGAGGCAGTGGGGCTGGGGCTGATGACGAGGCCGGTGATGAGGGCGGTCAGGGGACTGGGACTGGGGCCTCTCTCCTTCAGGGTCCCTTTGAGCGCATAGAGACGCGCTTTGATGAGATGGAGGCCATGTTCCGGGCGATGCCCATGCCAGCTGATGGTCCCAGTTCATCGGGTGATGCTGCCACTTTTGTCACCAGGGATGAGATGACGGGTTATTTCAATACCCAGAAGACTATGGCAGAGTATCTTGCCTCTATTCAGACAATCTATTCTACCTTGACCACAGACCACAGGAAACTTCGAGAGGACTTTGATGCTGAGGTTGCCAGGAACAGATCCCTGGATAAAGTGTTCCTCTATAACTGGAGAGGGACCAAGGCTATATGGGACACAATGCGCCCTAGCGTGCTGATTCCCGTGGGCGACGAGGATGACTCTGACAGGTATTCCTTCCTAGAGATACCCCGGTGGTGCAGCTGGGCAGGTGGAGGCAGTCGGCAGCTCTGATGATAATGATGCCCTGAGCAAGATGGATGATTAGAGACCCCTCTCCCCCTTTCCCTTTTGATGATGATATGGTTGCCCATGTCGTGTTCTGCAGTTTTAGACAATCTTTCTTTTTCTTTGGTTTGTTTTGTTTCCCTTGTTTGGATGATGTTGTTTTTGGTTTTCGGCCAGCCTGGTTTATGGCTCATGTTTGGATAATTGTTTTGTGATGTTGACTGCTTAGTTCCTTTGTTTTGGTAATGGTAATCGTTTTCGTAGTAGTGACTCGAATGATTCTTGCCCTTGTCGGGCTTGTTGTGACATAACTGTTGTTTGGATTGTTGCTGCTGTTTATCCGGTCTGTTAATTGACTGAAACAGGGGAAATCAACTGGAAATAGGGGAAGGGTCCAGGTCTCTGATTCTGGTATTACCGCTTCGGCGGTCTCTCAGACAGCTACAGCGGTCCCGCTTCGGCGGTACATGGGCCGCAGAAGCGGTCGAGGAAGAAATGGAAGGAGCCGCCTCAGCGGTGGCCTGCCCGCTGCAGCGGTAACGCTACAGCGGTATGCTGACCGCTGGGGCGTAATACCTGGCAGCCATATTATACTAACTTGGATCGTTCGCGACTAAAATCTTAACTCGACCAATTCAACACATATCAGACCTGATTTCAAATACAACTTGCTTTTCGCGCGTAGATACCAATTGGAATCGTCTAGATACCAATTGGGCTCACCGAGATACCAATTTGACCGAAGTAGCACGAATTGAAAGAAATGAGGGAAATTTTCCTAGATGCCCTATAGCCTCCCGTGGACGGGCACGGACGTCTACGTACCATTCCACTAGACTCTACTAGACATTGCTCTTGTATCTAGTAGACCGGTAACCTAGGCTCTGATAACAACTTGTCATGACACAAATTAGGCTCGTGCGGGCACCTACCTTCCCACCTTGGTAGGTGAGCCCTCTCGTTTATATAGCATTCCAGTCACATAACATTACCTTCAAAACATTAGAAAATTTAGGAATACAGCGGAATTTCATTTATAACTACTAACTCAAGTGTTTCATGATCTAATCAATACATATTTACAGACTCGATACAATTTTCCCATGACCTGGTCCAGACTAATACACGAGCGACTAAGTATATTTCTGAATGACATCATATTTTAAGACTCAACATCTAAACCCGGAATGAAATGGGAGGAGGCCTTCCCGAAAAGCGCCACATAACTTTCACATATACTTCGATCAATCACCTGAAACAATCTACACCCCAAAAAGGGTGTAGCAAGTGCAATATCAGTACAAACACGAGTACTGAGTAAGTATCATCGGCCGACAACGGTTAGTAGTACATATTGGTAACGAATTCATGAATAGTGAGGATAATCACTATATCAAATCACACATCCCAAAAATAGTAGATCACAATTTCAATATAACTTAAGTCACAACTAATGTTTAATGAATTATAAGTTGGCCAGACCCCCATACAAGTTCTCAACGTCCTTACAATTCCTAAGTCGCTCGTTTATGTTTGAGGAGCGAGCTCTTTATTACGATACCTTTATGTCCACCTTGCTTAACAAAATACACTAATAGTTTTAGACTAATTTAACAGGCACAAGTCAACAATATAAGTCACAAGAATAGATTCCAAATGTTCATCATTACCTATGTATAGCATCTAAACCCCATATGATAAGTCTGAGTACTTCCGATCCAACCAATCACTATGTTAGAGTCATTACAATACGATCATCACAACAGAATCATCACAATAGAATCATCACATACATCTCGACCAAGTCATAATGCAATGCAATGCGATAATGGTATGAATGTGATGCCATGCCATGCACATGGCGTGTACACATGTACTTCGGACGGAAATATCGACATCATGGTAGCACAACCTAGCGTGACTCATGAAGTCTAATTTCCACCCATCCTGGATCTTTACCAAACAAACATACAGGACCCTGGCTAATTGGTCACAGGGGGAGTCTCACCGGCACCACCCTGGGGGACCCGCAGAGCCCATGCACTAACAATGATTCCGGGATAACATCAAAATCGACTATTCAACAACGATGCCCGAATATAATCATCGGACATCGGCCTCCTCACAATCACTCAAAAGAGTCTGTCAAATATCAGTTCATAAATCAACGATTCCGGAATTGAACCTCGAACATCGGCCTCCTCACAATCACTCAAGTAAGTTTTTTTTATCAAGTATCAGTTTTATATAAACAACGATTCCGAAATCGATCTTCGGACATCGGCCTTTTCACAATCACTCAAGTAAAAAGGTTTATCAAATATCAGTTTCGCTCAATCAACAATACCGGATCATCACCGGATATCGGCCATGCATGATAAATATGAGAGAATGCGTGCAATGCATATGTCAATCACTAACAATCGAGCTCTATATCACAAATACCACAATGATTATGTCAACAACGCATCACATCACAATACCAATAGCAGGTATGCCAACATATATCAATAATGCAAGTACCAACAGTGGGTACGCCCACAATATATCCAAGTATAAATACCAACAATGGGTATCTCAATCCTATCCGAACCAGGACAACAAGCAAAATTTGATATCTACCAACTACACATGGCATCAAGCCAACATAATTGAACAATCAAACGCACATAACGGGATGGCTAGCCCCAACACACACCAAGTCAATCATTTAACATACGGTATTACCATTTCCCTAATCAAAGATATTTGCTTAGGATAAGAATCTCACCCTACATAGTCACCACCATTTAACTAGGTCATCAGTCACTACTATGATTCATTTTATATTCCCAGCTAGCGTTTAGATTCACTACAATAATCTCATCGATAGGCATAATTAGATTCCGTCCACTACTCCCAAGTCACATAAATCCACTAATAATCAACAAGGCCACATCAATACCTAAGGAGTCTACAGGCCACAAGCCCGAACAAATAAGTCACACATACAACGATACCATCCTAAAGTTCCATCCCAAATCTCCGATTCCTATGCATGCATTCTCCGTTTCTTCTGCACAAAATACGAAAAACTAAACGGAGTCTGCCGAAAGGACACATAACCTACCTCATGGCCGAGCGGGTGCCACGAACATCCAATGACACCTCAATTAATCATCACCGCATAATCCATATGAAAAGCTCGGAGACAACCATGAGACCCAAGAGTAGAATTCACCATTAGGGTCCTTCCCAAGGACTTTGAAATTGCTAAGATAGATATGGAATTTTATCCTACCTAAAAATTCACTATCACAATGCTAGTTGATAAATCAACCTTCATTTAGGACATTCATGAACCTACTCAAGTTACTAGTTTGGTCAAATTGCCATTTTTGGCTTATTTAGAGAAACCCATTTCCAAGATCTAAAATAGAGACCCATATGTATTTTAATGAGTATAGGAAAATATTCCAAGGACTTTTATATCAAGAAGGACAAGGGTTCATCATTTTGGAACTTAAGAGATTTGAGCTACCCGTTTGTGATTCTAAACAAGGATCGTTAATGAGAACCAATGTTGGGAGAATGGATGGAAGAGGTTAGGGGGATAATCTTTCCTAAGGAAGTATCATTTTTTTCCTCCAAAATTACTCCAAAGATGGCTGGACCCTCTAGGGTTTTGAGATATGAAGCCAATTCCCTTCTCAAAATGTCACTTAAATACATGAAATCACTGCTCGTGACCACTGGGGCAGTCTCGTCACCGCTTCGGCGGTACCGCTTCTGCGTCAATGGTGACCTAGGGCGGTCGAATGGGATTATCTGCTGTCACGACCCAACCCCGTAGGCCATGACTAGTGCCCGAGCTGGACACTCGTATAGACTTGTTATCTATAGTCGTACACTACTAGCATGAACGAACTGATATAAGTATAAGGGCAAAACATATGCAAGTCGAAGCTACCTATCTCCCCGAAGAGTTATACCCTTTAACGGGATTCATATTGCGCAAAAAACGAGCAAAGTCGTCATATATACATATATAGGGAACGTCCCAAAAACACAAGCCGAGAAGGCTACCTTCATACACATTTGCCATGGTAAACATATATGCTACGCAAGCCGACAAGGCCGCCACTACAAATGGGTACGCCCCAAACACAAGTCATAACCATATAACAAAACCACGACCACACATAGACCCACACTTCGACCCGGACCTCTAAGAGTGACAACGACATCATATGACGGACGGGGGCCCGTCGTACGAACGATAACATATGTACATATCAAAAGGTTATACCACGAAACTATGCTCCGGAATAAAGAGGAGCACTGCGAAATAGCCGGGTAGATATCCTAGGGTGGTGGATCTCCGAGCGTGTGTACGTACTGCGGGCATGAAACGCGGCCCCCCTTTAAGAAAGGGGTCGGTACGAAATATGTCTTGAGTAGGTAAAGCATGAAACATAGTAAATAGAATCATATTCGAGACAAGGTGAACAGGATTCAATGCAACAAACAGAGTTTCATAAAACTTGCCTTTGAACATATTTCATCTATATCGTTCTCATATCAATGTCACTATAGTATTTCATAATCAAAGCTGCATAATCATTCTGTATATAACATATATAACGTGTCCCGGCCCTCTAGTGAGGAACTCGGTAATTATAATCATAACATC
>NW_026727143.1:0-45726 GCF_029784015.1 Lycium ferocissimum | reverse complement strand
TAGCTATTTCTCATCATACTTTCACAGTCATATCTAAGTGAGCCACAGGTTTACTCGTAATTTCTATGCATCGATAATTCAAATTCCATCGGACTAGGAGTACTTTTATATTAACATCATTAACTATGCCCATACGTATATATACACACAAGCCTTGGATCACTTACTCTACTAGAGTGAAGTCTCCAACATCAACACCAAAGGATAACTTGAGCTTCATAAACCCTAGTAAGCTTCCTAGCACTCGAATCTCTTGATACTCTTGGATTTAGCATGGATTAGTTTATAGAATTATAGAGAGGGTATTGGAGAGCTCTAGTGTATGAATTGGGGAAATAATGAATCCAAATGTGGTAAAATGAAATATATAAAGCGCCACTTAAAATCCTGTCGGCCATTTTGACGTCAACTTTAACGAATCACAAACGTCCCCGCGGTTCGTCGAATTGATCCGTCAAATAATCATTAAATGTATTCCTCTCTATGAATATTTCACGGTGGTGGCTCCACCATTTTACAGGCCGTCAAACACCCTACGGTCTGTCAAATGGTCCGTCAAATTGCCCCTTTCCGATAAATTGCTCCCTTCGATTCGTTTGACTTCCAATCCTTATGGAACCTTATTGGCACTTGTGTAACACTTTGTTAACCATCTAAGGGGCCTTATAGCTCCCCATCAAGGCATTACTAAACAAGGTATAACTCGATTGATGTGAAATCTTCCCAAAACATAACTCAAATTCCACTTCCTTCGACGAACTTAACTCCACCGATTCATATGACTCCAAAACCTTAAAGCACGCGCTTAAAGTTATCAAATACCATCCTTAACCTTATAAGGACTTCATGTCCACTTTAGGCTTGCTTTAGTCTACTCATAATGTAGACGACTCAAAATTTCCAAGAGGTAACACTATTGTACTTATGTCTTCCAGGTTTTGGGAGGTGTATTGACTTAGACTACCTTAGTCCTTATTATTAGACTTATAATGAGACTTACTCTAGTTGTTATTTATTTATTTCCAAAATTGATTTAAGATTCATGACTTAGTCTCTATTGGAATTTTGGGTCGTGAGAAAATTTGATATCAGAGCACTAGGTTCAATGGTCTTATAAGTAGAAGAGCAATGACTAATAGAGTCTTGCGGATCAGTACAATGACGTCCGTACCTATCCTAGAGAGGCTATAGGCCATTTAGGAAATTTCACTTATTACATTCTTATTTTGCTTTCTTGACTTTATCGAATTCTAAGTTTCTTGTTTCATTCTTTTCTCAGAGATGGTGAGAAGTAGATCGACCGCGGTTGGAGACCAGGATCTTGCACACGTACCTGAGCCCATTTCTAGGGCTACTGTTTGGGGCATGGGTAGAGTGCGAGCAGAGGTAGAGTTTGAGTGGCGATACCAACCCGAGTCCGAGCACCAGTGGCATCTCAAGGACGTGCTAGGGAAGCATCTCCTGAGCAGGAGATGATTGATAAGGATGAGCTAGTTCAGGCTAAGGAGGTTGGACCAGGACAGGCACCTTCGGGTTTCATTGCTACGCCTGTGCTTCAGGATATTTTGGTTCGCATGTTAGGTTTTCATTGCTCCTAATCTTATGACTGCTCCCAGATTTTAGACCCCAAGGGCTAGGAGAGCACCTGTTGTGAATCCCCGTTACTTGGGTGTGCCAGTGCCTGGTTTTGCTTCACCCCCAGCTACCCAGTCCATGATGTATGTGAAAGAACAAAAGATGTTTGATAGCTTTAGGAAGATAGATCCTTCTAAGTATGATGGAGACCCTAAGGATGACGCTTATGAGTTCTTGATTAACTATCATGAGAGGTTCCACAACCTTAGTTTAGTAGAGTCTGGTGGTATGGATTACACCACCTTTTAGATGATTTGCCCTGCCAAGCAGTGGTAGAGGTCATTTATTGATACTAGACCAACAGAGTCCCCTCTTTTCACTTGTGCTTCATTTACTCAGGCATTGTTAGAGAAGTTCATACCCCGTAGTGTAAGAGAAAGGAGGAGTGCTCAGTTTGACAGGCTACGCTAGGGGCCTATGACTATGACAGAGTATAAGACCCAGTGCTATGCATTGTCTTGCCATGCCTAGATGATTCTTCCTGATGAGTCTGTGAGGATGAGGAGATTCACTAATGGGTTAATTTGTCCACTTCGTTTGATTGCAGCACAGATGTTTGCCACCGGGTCTTCTGTTCAGCAGATAGTGGATACGCTTCGAGAGGCCGAGTTTATTAGGCGTGATGATTATAAGGAGCAGGTGGTTAAGAGGCCCCGCTTTGCCCCTATTTTGGTACAACAACTGGTGGTAGGGGACATCATGGTTGTAGTCATTATCGCCGACCCGCATACTAGTTTTATGTAGGCCATGCCGCATCGAGGGGAGGTCGATCGGTGCGTACTTCTTATGGTTCAGGACAATTGACCATGAATTCTTATAGGCCATCTAGCCAGGGGCAACATGCATACGCCGGTTCTTCTCGGTGATCTGCGGTTCCCAGAGTGTGTTTTGAGTGTGGTGACCTTGAGCACTTCAAGAGGGATTGTTCCAGATTTATGCGTGGTGGTTAACATGAAGGTTCCCAAACTTTCGTGCCTAGGATAGCGGCACCTGACCAACTAGAGGAGGTTCTCATGGTAGAAGATATGGTTCTCAGGAAGGTAGGGGTGGTACTCAGCTCGGTTGAGGCGATGGTCGTGGGAGTACTTAGATTTTCGGTGATCTAGTTGATTTCTTTGGATTTTTAGGAAGACCTGAGGAAGAGGCCTCCGGTGCAGTCATTACATGTGTTATTCGGTTTACCACCGTCCTGCTATGGTACTATTTGATTCAGGCTCTACCTATTATTATGTGTCTACATACTTCGCTTTGAGTTTGGATTTGATGTGTGACAACATCAGGAGAAGACTCAAGATCTTTGCATCTAGCCAAAGCATAAATACGGTGTTGAGGACCGCTAGAACTGGGGACTCTCCCTCTGCCTCTACCATAGCCGACTGGCGCATGTGAACCTGGCCCCATAGGGTGTAGAAATAACGAAGATCCGGCTACCGACCC
The DNA here is from genome assembly GCF_029784015.1 of Lycium ferocissimum. Classification (NCBI taxonomy): domain Eukaryota; kingdom Viridiplantae; phylum Streptophyta; class Magnoliopsida; order Solanales; family Solanaceae; genus Lycium; species Lycium ferocissimum. The sequence continues at coordinate 42,654 of NW_026727143.1, read as the reverse complement.
TGAAGGCTGGGTCCTACCTCTACCACCAACTGAGGGGCAATCACGCATAATATGGCTTGGCCAACCACATGAATAGCAAACCTCTGAACCCAATCGACACTGACCCCAATGTAATTTCCCACACTAGGAACATCGTGGCACGGGTGGTCTCGCCTGACCCGAATCACCCCTGAACTGAGAACCCGAAAAGCCCTGACTCGGCTCGGAATGAGTAGATCTATCAAATCTCTGGCCTGAAAATCGTGAAGGCGCACTAGTCATAGAATGGCCTGAATGCCTTGAAAACTGCTGTTTGTGCCCACCTCTATACTCACTCATCGAACCCGAAGATCTAGCCCACTTGTTATACCCTCTATCATGCTCACGCTCACTTCTTTGTTGTTGTAGGCTTACTTCCAAATTTTGAGCATGGGCACAACGTGTGAAATATCCATGTTGTCCTGAAAGGACGCAGTCAAGCACCTATCCATCAAATATGGCCCTAGGCCTTTCACAAACCGGTGCACTCGGTCACCCATATCCGCTACCATGGCCAAAGCATACCTGGCCAAAGAATTGAAGCGGAGACTATACTCTAGAGCACTCATGCTTCCTTGCCTCAAATTCAAGAACTTATCGGCTCTAGCTCGCCAAACTTCTGGGGCAAATAATGTCGGAGGAAGGCATCTACAAATTCTTGCCATACCGGGGGAGGCGCATTGGCTCCCGTGAAGCCATCCAAACCGTGTACAAATGAATCGCAACATCCCTCAGTCTATAGGATGCTAACACCACCGATTCGGTGTCCAAAGCATGTATCAACCAAAGTGTCCTCAACATACCATCAATAAAGTTCTGAGGGTCCTCATCCGACTTTGATCCAAGGAATTCCGGAGGGTTCAAGCTAATAAAATCACGGCTCCCTTGCACAATGTGCCCCTATCACTTGCCCCGTACTATGCCGCCGAGTCTGGGCAAAGAAATCCAATTGAGTAAGCAAATGAATGGCCTCTTTCACATCTTGGCCCGAAGCATCCGGTGGAGGAGCCGGAGGTGTTGGAGCTGGGGCTGAGGCTCCCTCACGCTCCTCAGAAATAGGCACTGAATGGGAGGACTGAGATTGAGCCGCATTCTGGGACTCACTTTCTTCTATAACCGTTGGCGGTGCTCTTTAGCCCGCTTTTCTGCTACTGTCTTGCCCTTTTGGGCTGCCGTAGCCTTTCTCTTTATAGGAATCTCTAAAATACATAACAGACGGTTAAGGAAAAGGAAGTAATACATAACACATGGTTAAGGAAAAGGAAGTTCTTATATCATAGCTCTATCGCACGATCTTATGAAGAAAGAAGGTCATTCATTCTTAAAAAGGCCGCAACCTCTTGTTTATAAGTGTGGCGTGCAACACACCCATAACCAAGACTCTACTGGACACGGCTCGGAGACACACCCTAGGATAGAACTGCTCTGATACCACTTTTGTCATAACCCAACCGGAGGGCCATAACGGGTATCCGGTGCTAACCCACCCGGGCACCTTTTATCATACTTCACATTTACATCTAGGTGAGCCACATAGCTAAATCATGCTTTCTATCCATCAATTATACTATTTCCATTGGGCAACGATACATATACATCATCATCAATAACAATGCCCATATAGATGTACATAAGCCGATGAGGATAATAAAATGATATCCAAAATATAGGCCGACAAGGCCAAACACATCTAACCATATACACATCTCTACGAGCCTGAGTAATAAAGCTACGGATCAAGCCTGTCTCCCTGGCCACCCGCGGGCATGACGCAGCGTCCACAACAAAAGGACGTCAGTACGAAGAATGTACTGAGTATGTAAAGCATGATCAACATCATTATGAAAGCATAATAGACAACATAAGAAATAGCATAGGATGGGAGATAATAGTATCATCATCATAAACACTTACTTGCTTTTCATAGGGACTTCCCATTGGTAATGCATGATTGTGTACATACATGCATATCCGTATCCGAACTCGTTTACATTCCATATCCATAATCGTATTCGTAGCATATTCGTATTTATATTCATGTTCATATCTTATGCATATCCATATGATGTACATAGCATACCCGACTATGAAGGTTCGGTGTTTCACACACAGGCCCTACCAAGGCTCGTGTCATACACATACCCGGCCTTACCAAGGCTCGCTGTTATCCGTACCCAATCAAGCAAAGGGTGCGTGCGCAATATATATATATATATATATATATATATATATTCTACCCGGCCATATAAGCTCGGGGTTTCATAGTAGCCATACATAGGCACATATACATAAAAGCTCATAAGCATCTTTAGCATCATTACTATCGTCGTTCATTACATCTATCTCTAGAGGATTACTCATCATATAAGGAATTTAGTACAATCGTAACATATAGAGAATCATGAGCTTAGTAGCTTTTAAAGATAGAATCATTTGGAGGACATCATAGGCTCATAGAAGAATAGGTATTTGGCTAAGGAACCATGCCTTATGAAAGAAGGGTTAGCCTTGCATACCTCTTTGTTTGACTATTCTATCGCTTGAACATTCTCCTTCAATGCTCACGTTTCTGCCTTCATTAGAGTTATACTATCATTAGAAAATCGATAGCTTAGCATACATAACTAAAGCTAGAGAAAATTGGACAACATATCCTTTAATTATACGACTCCCTCCATATCATATATCAACTCCTAAACATCGATAATAACATTTACAACATCATAACAATAGTTTTTATGCACCTACATTACCCTTACTTCTCAATTCACTTCCAATCATCCATATCCATGGTCATAGCACACGATTACATTCATTCATATACAATGTCTATCCCATGTTCTTAACATCACTTATAATATAACCATAATCACAACATATCAAGAATCATGACTCAATCCAAACTATTACTAAAAAATGACACTATTCCCACATTGATGACCCATTTTCTATATCCTTCTACAATCCAAGTGTTTCAACTTCTCAATACCTTAAACAACATGGAAATACCATAAAACTTTCCTTAAATGGTGTTGGAGTGAACCTTGGGTGGAAACACTTCACTTGAGCAAAACCCTAGTTCACCTCCAATGGAATCTTTTATAGTCCTCTAACCCTTGGAAGCTTTCTAACACATAAACACTTGATTCTAGTCTTGGCCGTATGTTTTGGGTAGAACATACGGCCAAACATATGGCCAGTATTTTTTATACGGCCAGTATGTTGGACCGTATGTTGCCCAACTTTCCGGAATTCATTCTCGTCGGCTCGTTTGATATCCAATCCTTATGGAACCTTATTAACACTTGTTTAACACCTCATTAACAATCTAAGGGATGTTATAGCTCTTCTCCAAAACATCATTAAGCTCTCATTAATTCTATACTCATAAATCTAGCCCGACACACAACATGTACCTTGCTTTCCTTAACAACTCCCATCTCCTACCTCGAATGTCTTTGAAATCTCATTTAGAATCATCAAATGTTATTTCTTACTTACCAAGACATCGTATACTTCATGCCCTTCGTTAGTCTATTCACTGTACATTAACGGGAAATTTTTTGAGGTGTAACACCCACAGCGAGCTTCACCGGGACTTCGACGCCGAGAAAAAGAAGAACAAGTTGAGGGGCAAGCTACTGGTGAACATATGGAGGGGCATCAAGGGTATCTTCAAGATGATGAATCTGAAGGGAAAGTTCCCGGTCGAAAACGAGGATGATAATGAGAATTACGCCTTTCTGACTGTGCCCGAGGGTGGTACCAATGGTGATGATATCATCTTAGATAGAGAGGACGAGGCCCAAAGTTCAGCTCGATAGGATTGAGCCCTTTCAGATTACTAGTCCTTGTTGGGGCTTTTATTTCAGACATTGTCTTACTTTTTGGTTGTTGGATGGTTTGAATATCGTTTCCTTTGGTTTTGTTATTTTTCCTTGGTTTTTGGATGTTGAATTTGTGCCCTCATCTGGCTTTGATATTATGGTAGACTTGCTCCCTTGTCGGGCTTTGATTATGTGCAAGAAGTTTTGGTTTGAATGATTTTGATATGGGAATAATGTTGGAACAGGTTTCGGAATTGGGATAGAACCTCACTGGTTTCTGTCCACTGGTTTCACGAATGTGGAACCCTTCTCCGCTGATGCGGGTCTGCTTAAGCGTGGATACGCTCACACATGCGAACATCACGTATATCAGTTTCGGTCCACTTCCACGGATAGAACTCCCAAAATGCGGCGCCGCATCTGCGAACCATGTCATGTGGATGCCGCTCTTGGGACATCAATATCGATTTACATCAGCGGCCCATCTTAGCAGATGCAGCTCCGCGAACGGGAAAATTTCTCTCGCGGATGCGAGAGGCCAAGTCTAAAAACTTCACACGATACCTGAAACTCGTCAAAACCTCTTTCTACCATGAACCAAGCATACTATCATTCCAAAATACACTACTACTAGCTACCAATTGGAATCGACTAGACACAAACTTGAATCAACCAGATACTAATTTGATTGAATTGGCACGATAGGAGTGAAAAAAGGGAGGTTTCCTAAATGTCCTATAACCTCTCGCGGATGGGTACGAACGTCTATGTACCATTCCACGTGACTCTGCTAGACATTGTTCTTGTACTTGTGAGATCGTTAACCTAGGGCTCTGATGCCAACCTGTCACCACCCAAATTGCGGTTCATGGTGGCACCTAAAATAATCCCTATAGTAGGCGTAACATTTTCCAAGTCAATTACCTCTTTTTAGAAAACAAGTACATAATTAAGATAACTAGAAGCATAATCTAATCATAGTGACAAAATCAAGAGACGAACAAGACTTTTATAAATACATTTCCCAAAATCTGATCTTACACGGTACAAGAGCTTCTACTACGAATTACACACTCTGAATAGTTAACATTGTTTATAAGAGTAGAACAAACAAGGTACATAGGAAGAGACTTCGGGAAGTAGAACCGACTAGTGGCTCACCTTGAATATCTCGGTGAAAATCCTCGGATTCTTCCCCGATTCTTCGAACATTTACCTGGAACAACTCTACACCCCGAAAAGAATATAGCCAGAGTAGTATCAGTACAATACACGTACTGGTAAGTATTATGGGCCGACTAAGATTAGTTAATGCATATGAAATACAGGAATCAACAAGTAAAACAGGTAAGACAATCAACGACAATCAACAGACACAAAATGTCCCAAATAATTAAGTCGTAGCCTAGGTTCAAGCTTTTAATCCACAAGTCTGCCAAGTTCCAAGAAACTCCACAACCACAGATCGCAACACATGTACAACACCAACAAAAATTCTATGAGATAATATATGATGCGATAATGAGAAGTGCAATGCAGATGAGATGCAATACCATGCAATGCAATAGCTAATAACTCGAACCTATACATACATGCTATAAGCATTGTAGCTTTAGTAGTCATGACCCATGGGGGACCCACGATGTCCATATACTAGCCACTTCGGAACAGACCTCAGATCATGACTCTGCCACTATATCCGATACAGGCCTCAGACTATAGCCATAATCATATGTACTAGCTACCCCGAAATAGACCTCGGACCATGACTCTACCACTGTACATCCGATACAGATCTTGGATCGATAGCACTAACGATGTTACTTTCCTCTTTCTCTTTATTTCCACTTCAAATCCATTTCCACAACTCTTTCATTATGCATGAATGTATGAATGCATGAATGTATGAATGCAAGAATGAGAAAACACATGTAACCAATGCCAATAAATGTGATATGGAATTCACAAGAACCATAATGCCAATTCAATCCTTGTACGAATTATCAAAACTATCATGGAAACGTATCAGATACTCAATCCCAATCATTATAATGGAACTAGTACAACCCACATAACCTCAACCACGTCATCAAGTACCACACATGTCAATAATTGCATAAAGTACGACAACAAGGACAAATAATTAGAAATCATACCAAGCCAGTAGATTTAACACCACAACCATGACCGAAGGCCCATCATGCTTTCCCCGTCAATAACTATACAACACATTCGATTTGCTAATCAAAGTCTAACACAGGTAAGCCGTAACCTAACTCGATTGCTGAATACGAACCACGAACATCCATCTTGAGCTTCCCGATTTTTGGGAACAAATCCGAACGAGCGAAGTCTAGGCAAGTAAATATTCTACAGTAGCAACCGATACTGTGAACATTCAAACTACCATACTTCTATAAGGACTCCAACGACTCAAAGAAAATGACCCCGGGCCCACAAGGGCATATTCGAAACTTTTCGTAAAACTAGTCTACTTGAAGCTCCAACAATCAACACCCTAAGTTTCATTCTTACCTAACCCCAAATGAGCTTCCAATTCCTCTAATTACGAAAACCCCTAATTTTCCAATATAACCCCACACTAATCCATTTGAGAAGTCCATTTTTGAACTAGACATTGTAGTTGGAAAATAACAACCCAAACTAAAAACTAAGCTACACTTTCGAAAGATCTTAGTTAAATAAAAAACATTTACCCACCTAGGCTTTTACAAATCAAAAGAGATTCCCCCAAAAGCCTAAACTCAAACATGAATGAACTAACAGGAAGATAAAGGGACTAAAAGGGAGTGATAACATAGGGTTTAGATGTTACCCTCACCAATAAACCAAGGAATCCTGTGAAATTTCTATAAAATAAGCTTTAGCAAGTTTAGTGGGTGAAAATGAGATCCAGTCCCAAAATGGGGAAATAAATATCTGTTCTAACCAACAATTTTTGCTTTCGCGAGCCACTGCCACCTATGGTATACCGCCTCTACGAAACGTTTTTCGCAGATGCGGATTCATTAATTATCTAAATTCCTCGTATATACAGATGAGCTCTCGCAGATGAGGGCTCGCCAGAGCGGCCCACCAAATAGGGGTACGAGGCACCTGTTTCAAAAAAAAAATCTAAATTGGTTATTTCTTTCCAAATTAGATATAGGTCACCTCCACCCGCTAATCCCGCACGTAAAATGCTAGTATTGTGCTTCCAAATGAGGGGTATTTCATAGAAAAAGAAGGAATGCTCATAACGACCAAACAGGTTGTTACAACTAAGGACAAAGCTCGAGAGCTAGGGGAAAATTTAATCATATTGGGGGCCAGTAGGAGTGGTGGGGACGCGAGTAGTAAGTGGACATAGACAGTGAGTTACATTTGGATACAACTAAAGTAGTGTTAGGGGCGTCAAACATTTTTTCTGGTAGGCACAAAGGGGATTGGTGGTGCAATGACGAGGTGCAAGGGAACTGGAAGCAAAAAAGGTGACGTACTTGAAGCTTGTGGAAAGTAGCGACAAAGAAGAGAACAAGGTGAATAGGAAACGGTACAAGGCAGTAAGGAAGGATGCAAAGTTAGCTTTATGGTGGCAAAGACGGCAACGCTTGAACACTTGTATGAAGAGTTACGGGAGAAAGGTGGGGGCAAGAAGCTATACAGGCTAGCCAAGGCGAGAGAGAGGAAGGCCCGCAACCTGGACCAAGTGAAGTGCATTAAAGATGAAAAGGGTAGTGTATTAGTGGCGGAGGAACATATTAGATAATGCTGGCAGACATGCTTCCACAAACTTTTGAATGAAGAGGGGGACAGGAGTATCGTGCTAGGCGATCTGCAATACTCTAAGAGTCATTGATACTTTGGTTATTGTAGGTACATTAAGGTTGAGGGGGATATACGTAATATGAGTACGAGGGCGGGGAAATAGCAAGCAAGACGGCCAGACTGCAAGCACAATAGTTTTCTTACATAGTAGGACTAGCCTTCAATATCCCGAAGGACAGCTTGCCATAAACCTGACTTCAACAACCCGAAGGATGGCTTGTGAAGTTAGTTGGACAGTTTGAAAGATCATAGATATGAAAGTTTTTCCTACAAATTGGGCTGGCTTCCTAGCCAAGCTACTCAACTCGAAAACACTTTCACACTACTACAAACATACTGTCAAAGCTTTGAAAAACTATTGTACTTGTAGCAAGATTAACTTGCTCAATATTTCCTAACCCTATACTAACTTAGGATCAGCCTTTTCATGCCTTTCAAAGAGAAGAACAAGAGAAATTTAGAAAGCAAACATTTTATTGATATTGGAAAATTTACAGGGAGATTGTTTGATGCCTTCTAACTATTACATAGCCTCTTATTTATAGGAGTTTAAGGTTTACAAGACTTATCTTACATGGCACACAGGCCCCGCTAGACATGTGAAGGGCCTAATAAAACAAGCCTAATAAAACAGCCTAATAAAACAAGCCTCATAAGACAGCCTAATAAAACACACCTAATAAAACAAGCCTAATAAAACAAGGGGAACATTATACAAGCATGACAACCATGTGCAAGCATGTGATTGTGGGGTTCGCTTTTGTCGTTCTTGTAAGCACGTCGGTAAACCTTATCCGATGGAGCGGTGCTTGATGGCATCGATGGCGGAGTTATGTATCCTTCTCTATCAACCATTCTGGTCCATGTTGCTGCTTGAATTTTTCTTTGTTTTCCAGACTTCTTTTTTGCGACCTTGTGTAGTAGCATTTTCTGCTGGATGGACCTCGCATCTCTGGATCTATTTTGTTGAATCTTGAGATGGAAAATTCAACCTTATCTTTGTGATAGCTTGAGTGACTTCATTTCTGATTATTTCATAAAGCACTCGATGCTCCTTTGCTGCTTCTCAAACTCGTTCCCAATGGGGATGGTCATCAGTGTAATTCAAACGAGCCCATTCTTTCGGCCATATCTCCTTTGGGATGCACTTATTTTGCTGGAAAATAATTCTCTGTGCTTTGCTGTATTCATCTTCTAAGGACAAGATAGAGATAGGGAATTCCCACCATAGTGAAATATCTGGCTAAGCATAGACCTTCCCTTCAATAATCTTTACCGGCTGGTGTAACATGAACACTTTCACTGCGTAGGAGTCTTGGAAACATTGAACCCAATATCTTCGTGGTTTGAACCATTACATAATCTTTCTGAGAGCAGGTTCAATCCTGTCAAAATGTCGGAACATGTCACACTTGAATTCCATGAAAATATAATACTGGTGACATAAGTACGAGAAAAACCATAAGAGCTCTTGTGGAAAATTGTTGTGCATTGCTATGAATATGTGACAAAATGGGTATTCTGGATTGACTCCGACTGGCTTAATGATGGATCCTCTATATTTACTGAAAACTAGAAGCTCATAGAAAGTCTTTCTTTCTGTAAGGATGGATGGATCAAATGGGTCCACAAACTTGCTGAAGAATTCTGGTGGATGATCTGCTATTTTGGATGAACCAGCTCCTGATGAGCTTGCAAGCATGAAGATTTGGCTAGTTAGCTTTTTCTGTAGCTTGGCTTGAAATCTCTTTGAAAACTCATCTCGCTAGAATATTATTCTTCCCTTTGAGGTGCTTTACTTGGAATTTGTAAGGGGAGAACCATTGTTCCCATCTGAGAATCTGCGAATTTGGGATGATATTTGGATTTATCTGGATCATCTTCGGGAAAGCCTTCATATCCATCTCGATAAGAAACTCTGCATGAATTAAAAAGAAATTAAACTTTTTAATCCCATTCTTTACGACAAGAATTTCTTTGAATGTGGAATGATAGTGTTGTTCAGCATCTTTGAACTTTCCACTGGCATATCCGCATATTTTCCGTTGGCCATCTGTTTCTTCAAAAAGTACTGCACTCCAATATTCGTTGCTGGCATCTGTCTGCAATATCTTTTTCCCGTCTGATGGAATATGGAGGGCTTTGACCTCTTTTGAGATTTCTTTTATTCTCTGAACTACTTCATCCTATTCCTTTCCCCAACCTGGGGCATTCTTCTTGAGCATTTTTGTAAGTGGAGAAATGTATGTAGAGATATTAGGGATATAATCTCTAACATAATTAATCACACCTAAAAAAAGCGTTGGAGCTGCTTCGTCGTAAAATTGGTGTCTGGGAATTTGAGCAGTTCTTGACAAATATGTGGCCCGGGGCTGTATGCTCCATGAACAAAATGCATCCCCAGAAAATCAATTTCCTTTCTAGCAAGAATCATCTTTTTCTGTGAGAGCATGATTCCATTTTTCTCTACTAGGTCATGGAATTGTTACATGCATTGAGGTGTTCTTCCATAGTATCACTAAAGAGTAAGATGTCATCAATGTAGACTAGTGATGTATGGAGGATGGATTGAAATAATTTTATCATGACTTTTTGGAACAACGAGGGTGCCGTTTTCCACCCAATGGGCATGACCTTCCATTGAAAGTGGTGATCGGGTATACAAAACCTTGTTTTTGGTCGATCTTCTGGGTGTATTCCTAATTGCCAAAACCCCAATTTAAGGTCAAACTTGGAAAAGTATTTAGCTTTGGCTAAGTGTGAAAAAAGGGTGAGTTTATTTGGGATAGGGAATTTATCATCTTGGAGGAAATAGTTAAGAGGTTGATAGTTTATGACTAATCTGAGTTTACCTCTTGTTTGTTCCGCCCGCTTATTGACATAGAACGCCTCGCATGCCCATTGCGAATTAGAGGGCTCGATAAGTCCAAACTCCAAGAGCTCTTCGCATTCCCTTTTGGCAAGCTGAAGATGATCTGGATTCATGCTGGAGTGACTTGCCTTCGTTGGATTAATGCTTTCATTCTTCTTGAAAGGGAGTTTAATGAAAAACTCTTCATTTAGCCATAAAGGCTTTTGGCATTTTCCCATAAACTTCTTGTGAGAATCCGCACATGAATGCTCCACCAACTGCTTTTGTATCTCCTTGATCTGTTCAGCATTAGTTATTTGGAATAATCGTAAAACATCTGTCACGACCCGGCTACGGGCCATGACGGGTATCCGGGGCTAACCACCGAACACCGCTCATTCTGTTACTCATCTGCTCTCACTCAAAACGTTTGCTCATAATTGTAGAAAACTATTATCATTTGAAACATATTTACTTTTATCAACATAAGCCCTTCGGCTATCAAAATAATATATATATATACATGCATATACATGAAAGACTGTGAGACCATACTACCCACACTGCATATCTACGAGCCTCTACTAGAGTACTAGACATATGGACGGGACAGGACCCCGTCGTGCCCAAAATATATGTACACAAAAATGCTGTCTCAAAATAGCACCTCCAGAATAAAGGAGGGCTCCTGTAAATCTACTGATGGCTCCTATGGATCTACACCGTCTCCTTGTCTACCTGTGGGCATGAACACAGTGTCCAAGGAAAAGGACGTCAGTACGAACATTTTACTGAGTATATGAGGCATAGACAATAATAAGGCATAAATAAAATGAGGAGACATCAATTAAGGAGCAATCTGTAACTGACTGAATCATAAAAGAAATAATGTATGTTGGCTTACTGTCATAATCATCATCATGTCATATATGCATAAATGTTTAAGATGCCCGACCATATAGGTACGGTGTGATAACCAATAACATTAGCCCGCGTCCAGGCCTCCCGCGCCCGGGGTACCATCTCATGCCGCCCACTAGTGGTGTCTGCCCAAGCCATCTGGCCATGGTGTATAGCCGCCCGCCTTGGCGGTGACTGCCCGGCCATATAGGCGCGGTGTAATATCATCATCATAATATGCTCATCATAATATACTTATCATAATTCATCATAATGCATGCATGGAACTCATGGACGATTATACATTATCGGGGTGACATAAGGTAGTGAACCCCCGATTACATTATGGAGCATTCATGAACATTCTGCCTCACCTTGAACGAATTAGCATATAAGGTGAGTGTATACAATAATCAACATCAATGAACTAGGGATAGCTTCATTAACTTTATAGGAACATGATATCATGAACTATAGCTTCTTTAGACTTAGCTTATCATTATCATTATCATACTCATCGTATATCTCGTATCTCATATGGCTTATTCATGTGCATGGACTCATAGTTTACTTGAAGATAGGAAATTCATAAAGAAGGAGGAAAATCATGCCATAAGATTCATGCCTTAGAAAGAAAGGACTAGCCTCACATACCTTTGTCGTTCCACTATTTTATTGCTTGCTCGTTCTCCTTTAATGCACACGTTTTTACCTTCAAGAGAATTCGTATCGACATTAGCTAAACAATCAAAGGAACGTACTTACTAAAGCTAGAGAAAATTGGGCAGCATTTCTTTTGTTTTTACTACTTCCTCCATATTCCATATCAACTCCCCAACATTCATAACAACAATCACAATATCATAAACAACAAGCATCATTCAATTGCATTGCCCACATTTCACAATTTCACTCCAAATTCTCCATAATCGTGATCAAGGTTCACTATCGCGTTCTTTCTCATACAATACTTATTCCATGTTCTAAATGACATTTATAATGTGTTCATAGTCACAACATATCCATTTTCATGATTCAATCCAAACTACCACTCAACAATGACACTATTCACCCATTTATGACCAATTTTCTATACTCTTCTACAATCCAAGTGTTTCAACTTATCAATACTTCAAACATCATGAAAATACCATGAAACTTACCTTAGATAGTGTAGGAACAAGTCTTGAGTGAAAGTATCCTTCTTCCACCAAAACCCTATTTCACTTCTCTTGGGATTTCATGGTTTGGATGACTTTAATGGGTTTCACACTCTTGATTCTTATTGGTTTGATGAAGTTGATAATCAATTTCCTTGGTGTTCTTGTGGATGAAGTGTATGGAATGTTCTAGAGGCTTCTTGAGTTGTTGCGATGAAAGATGAAATGAAAATAAAAGAGAGAGAGGTCCTTTATATTAATTCAAAACCTGTCCCGACCGAGATCTACGGACCAACATACGGTCCGTATATTTTCTACTGGCCGTAGATCTGGTCCAGTGAGACATACCATTCTGGGCTGATTATACGGCCAGACATACGGCCAGTATAATTTATACGGCCAGTATGTTGGGCCGTATAATGCCCAGTGATTCCGAAATCATTTCCGTCGACTCGTTTGATCTCCGATTCTTATGGAACCTTCTTAACACTTGTTCAACACCTCGTTACCATTCTAAGGGACATTATAACTCTTCCTCAAAGTATCATTAGAACGTTGTTAACTCAATACTCGAAATTCTTATCCGACACACAACATATGACTCGCTTTCCTTAACAACTTTCTCCTCTTACCTCGAATGTCTTTGGAATTCTTAATTAGGGCCATTAAAGGCTATTTATTACTTATCAAAACATCATGTACGTCATGCCCTTCACTAATCTATTCACTGTACGTTAACGGGAAATTTCCAAGGTGTAACATTCTTCCCCTCCTTTGGAACATTCGTCCTCGAATGTTAAGTCATCGGGGATTTTAGAAAAATTTCGCCAGAGTTTCTCCTGTAATATGGCACTACCATCCTATCACAACAACCCATAATAACATTGCCTCACAGGGCTGCAACACAATAGCAATATAAATTGGCCACACACGACCCATTTGCGTAAAAAGAAAGCATACATACCTTATAATCTCGACGTCTCATCATAGTTCTCTTCCGGGGGCTGAAATAAATGCGGATATGTAGACTTCATCTTCTCTTTCGCTTCCCAAGTCATCTCTTCCCGATTGTTATTTCGCCATAAGACCTTAACGGAAGCTACTTCCTTGTTTCAAAGTCGCCGTACATGCCTGTCTAATATGGCAATGGGAACTTCTTCATAGACTAGCTTTTCTGTGATCTGAACATCGTCTATTGGCACAATCTTTGTAGGATCTCCAACGCATTTGCGGAGCATTGAGACATGAAAAACTGGATGGACTAATTCAAGCTCTGAAGGCAAGTCCAATTCATAAGCTACTTGACCCACTTTGCGAATAATCTTATAGGGTCCAATATATCGAGGACTTAGCTTCCCTTTCTTACCAAATCTCATCACCCCTTTCATTGGCGACACTTTCAGAAATACCCAATCATTAACTTGAAATTCTAAATCTCGCTAGCGGTTGTCCGCATAAGACTTTTGGCGACTTTGGGCTGTCAACAATCGATCTCGGATCACCTTAACTTTTTCTACTGCTTGTTGAATCGACTCAGGGCCTATTAATTGTACCTCTCCTATTTCAAACCATCCAATTGGAGATCTACACTTCCTTCCATACAAAGCTTCATACGGAGCCATTTGGATACTGGAATGATAGCTATTATTATATGCAAACTCGATTAGGGGTAAGTGGTCGTCCCAACTACCACCAAAGTCTAGAATACATGCCGTTAGCATATCCTCCAAAGTCTGAATAGTGCGTTCGGCTTGCCCATCAGTTTGCGGATGAAATGCATTGCTAAGCTTGACTTGGGTACCTAAACCTTCCTAGAAAGATTTCCAGAACTTGGTTGTAAACTGTGCCCCTCTATATGTGATAATAGATACCGAAACTCCATGAAGTCTCACAATCTCCTTGATATACAACCTCGCATAATCTTCCACTGAGTAGGTGGTTCTAATAGGAAGAAAATGAGCTGCTTTTGTCAATCTATCCACAATCACCCATATAGAATCATACTTGGCTTGGGAATGAGGTAATCCTACAATGAAATCCATGTTGATCACTTCCCATTTCCAAGTAGGAATTTCCATTGCTTGCAATAATCCTCCTGGCTTTTGATGTTCTATCTTCACTTGCTGGCAATTTGGACATTGTGCTACAAATTCTACTATGTCTCTTTTCATGCCATCCCACCAATGTATCAACTTGAGATCATGATACATCTTTGTCGTTCCTAGATGGATAGAATACCGAGAATAATGAGCTTCCTCTAGGACCCGACGACGCAATTCTGCAACATTCGGAACACATAGTCTGCCTCAGTATCTAAGGACTCCCTCTATAGAAGTTTCAAATGGAGACTCCTCCTTTGCATGACATACATCTCTATAATGGCTCAATTGAGGATCTTCATATTGTCGCTCTTTTACCTCCATGTTCAAGGATGAAACTGTAGGATTATTGACACTAACTCCCGCATCACCTGAATCAATTAAACGTACTCCAAGATTAGCTAGTTGTTGGAGCTCATGAATCAATTCTTTCTTCTCCAAGGGAACTTCACATAAGCTACCCATTGATCGGTGGCTAAGCGCATCCGCTACTACATTTGCTTTTCTGGGGTGGTATAAGTTTTTCACATCGTAATCTTTCAATAATTCTAACCACCGCCTTTGCCGCAGGTTCAACTCCTTCTGTTTGAAAATATATTGGAGACTCCTGTGATCCGTATAGATATCAACATGCACACCATACAAGTAGTGTCTCCACATTTTTAATGCATGAATAACTGCAGCCAATTCAAGATCATGAGTTGGGTAATTCTTTTCATGTTTCAAGCTTGTCTCGGGAGCATAAGCGATGACTTTACCATGCTGCATCAATACACATCCTAACCCCACGCCAGAAGCATCACAATACACAACATAGCCATTTAGCCCTTCTGGCAGTGTTAAGATTGGAGCTGAGGTCAACCTATTCTTCAACTCTTGGAAGCTATACACACAAGCATCATTCCACTGAAATTTTGCTGACTTCGGGTTAGCCGTCAACGGGCTGAAATAGATGAAAAGCCCTCTACAAATCTTCTATAATAACCTCCAATCCCGTAAAACTACGAACTTCTCGTAGGCGTCATAGGCCTTGGCCAAGTCTTCACAGATTCAATTTTCTGAGTATCAACTCTAATGCCATCATATGAAATAACATGACCCAGAAATGTCACAGAATTCAACCAAAACTCGCACTTTGAAAATTTTGCATACAACTGTTATATCCCGTATTTCGTACGTCGGGATAATCCGAGTCAACCTTGCTAAGTGAAGGCCAAGACTATTCCGAGATACGAGGTAGAGATTTTTGTTGTCTTAAAAATATAAGTTGTGTATGATTTTATTGGCATGGAAGTGTTAAAGAATCATTTGGGGTCAAAGTCCATTTTTGGAAAATATTCTAATTTTGGAAAGGAAATTAATTCATGAAACAAAAAAAAAAAAAAAAAGGAGAAAATAAAGCCCATGTGGCCGGCCACCTTAGGTGGGCCATGGCCACATGGTTGGCTAGAATATGAAATTAAAAAAGATGACTTGGTCATCTTATTCTTCACTTTTATCTCTAGAAATTTCAAGAAAGAGTTGGAGGAGAAAGACATGGCCATATTCGGCCATAACTAAAGGAAGAAAAGATTAAAACCTTCATCCCAAAAATTATTTCTCCTAGTTTTCCTACCAATTGAAAGGTGCTCTTCAACGTGGGATAGTTGTTGGAACAAACAAAACGCTTATTCTTGCAAAAATTACTCCTAGCCGTGTGGAAAAGTTGAGGGGGGAAGGTATGTTCTAATCTCTTCTTTTGTATGTTATGCATAGTTTATGTGTGTTGTAGCATGCAAAGATGGATGAAATTCATGAAAGTAAGGAAGTTGAAGTGGTAGCCGTGTGGGAGTATAGTTGGTCGTGTGGTGTGTGTTGTATTGAAGGGGTAGTGAATTCATTGTATTTAGCATGTTTGTGTGTTGTTGTAATATGTAGAAAATGAATGAAAAACATGGAATGGTGTATGTTGAGGAGTAGCCGAAAATGGGCTGTTTGTTATGCAAAAAAAAAATGAAGTCATGTTATCTAGTATTTTGCTCGTCGTCGATATGAATTCTATGAGGTAAAATGAAGTTTATTGAATTAAATTGAAGTTGTGATGGTTGTGGGCTGATTTGGAGGCCAATGTAGCCCTTATGTGAATCCTATATTTAGGATGATTACATTGTTAATGCATAGATTGTTGATGTAGTTTATGAGTTTTGGAAGAAGAAAATATGTTAGTATTGTTTTCGGGTTTGGAGAGTATTTCGGGTAAGGTGGTGGTGTAGTTGGATTATTGGAAATATTGTGTGAATTGTTTATAGTGTCCTTGAATATTGTGTGAATGATTTCGGATTAATAATTGAACGTGTGAATATTGATGTTAGTTTGATTTTATGCGGTTGAATTGAATATAAGTGAATATCGTCGCATTATGTGAAAGAAGGTTGTTGATGTTAGAATGCGTTTTGAATCAATGGTTGATGTTGTTAGAATGTTTGTTGGTATTGTTGTTGATGAAATTGGCCGAGTTTAATTCTCGGGGTGGTGTATTTATAGGGGAAGTGCTGTCTTAAAATTTCGTAGAATTTGGTGTGCGCTTGGAATCGGGTTTCTAAATGCCTTTAGCTAATGTTGAATATTTAATGACGTATTGTAGATCTTGGAAAGTTCGCGACGTAAATTTGGATTAGCTTGGAAAGCATGCAAGGTATGCAAGGCTTACCCTTTTCCTTCCTTGGCATGTCTTAGATACGCTTAAGTTATGATATGTTACGAATTTCGAGGCGATTCCATTCCTGTGATCCGAGCAACCATATGAGTTTATTCATTTCTTGATGTTCGCAAGTCATTTAGCTAAACTAAGGTTCTTATGTCTTTAAAAGATTAGATTTTAAAAGGCCTTATAAAGAATTTCGCTACAAAAAGGTTCCGAACTTCAAACGTCCGTAACTTTTGCATACGAACTCGGAACGCCCCAAAACATAATAGGTAAACTCATAAGACATAACTTTCCCCTAACTCTCGTAGTCGGGCCCGGATGGGGGTCGGCACCCGTCCGTGGGGCCCGCGGCTCTTTTATACTATTCCTAATGATCTTTGGGAAAAAAATTTAATACTATTTCATTTCGATCTCCGCATATGGATTTCCCACTTATTTGACGAGTTATGATTATGATTTTATACATGTGGTTCCTACGGTTCCGTGATATGTTTAAGATATTTGATACGTTTCCGAAGGTCGTCCGAAAGCCATATGACATGACTAAGTCTTGACCCTTAAACGATAATTTGTATTGATTTTTCCATTATATTTTTGGAAAATGTTTTAAAAATTGCATATGGTCTCTCACGACTCTGCTCGTGCACTATGGTCACTTCTTTCACCGAGTCCCGGGGCCGGATGTTATCGTGCGCGTTATGTTGTATTTCCGGAGTATGATGTGTCCGGTTCGCCGAGCCCTTGGCGGAACCGTAGATAATGGTGTTATGATGTGTCCGGTACGCCCGCCCCTATTGGCCGGGTACCGTGGTATATATATGATGTGTGTGTGACGGGGATACGGAGACATAAAACCTTCGGAGTATGATGTGTTGTGGCGCCAACGACGGGCGGGCGACCACGCCTAAGAGCCTTATGCATGATCTATGTTTTATGAGTAAGCATTTTAATATTTTGGAAGCATTTTAATAATTTGACTATTACATTTATTTTCTGCACTTCTGATATTGATTATGACTCTGCTTACTATATTTTGTTTCATGCCTTGTATACTCAGTACATTTTCCGTACTGACCCCCCCTCTCTTCGGGGCTGCGTCCCATGCCGCGCAGGTACAGGTACACGCTTCAGAGGTCCGTCAGTCTAGGATATCTGTTTCCGTTGCTTGAAGTGCTCCTTTGATCCGAGCCTATACATTTTGGTACGACATTTCTATTATCTGTACATATGTTTGTTCATGGGTACGGCCGGGCCCTGTCCCGTCATATGATTCTGTTATGACTCTTAGAGGTCTGTAGACATATACGTGTGGGTTATGGGTAGTTTCTGTCTCCTTGTGTCTGTGTGATCTGTGTTCTGTACGCCCCTGTATGATGTTGGCCTTACTGGCTCACGTATGATGTTCTCCGCTGGATGTTGTGACCGCGGAATGTATATGTATGTATATGTATATGTGATAGTTACGGGGCGATGTGTCACTATTTGTAAGTATAAGATCTGATTATGTTACTTATAGTCTGATGTCGAACTCTGTATACGCATAATCTGTTGTATGCTGATTATGGTTAATAGGTACGTCTGGGTGCCCAGCTCGGGTACCAGTCACGGCCTACGGGGTTGGGTCGTGACAAAAGTGGTATCAGAGCGGTTCGTCCTCGGAATGTCTACAGACCGTGTCCGGCAGAGTCCTGTTTATGGTGTGAAGCCGGCCACACTTATAAACAGGAGGCTGCGGGGCATTTAGGAATCAATGACCTTTCTTCTGTCTTAGATCGTGCGATAGAGCTGCTTATTTAGGATGACTCCTCCCTAACGAGTTGTTGTGATTTCAGCGATGCCTCCGAGAAAAGCGACAGCTGCCCAGAAGGGCAAGTCCATAGCAGCTGGGGAGACTAGCCAGGCCCGGTGTCACACCCCAATCTTCATCAAGGCGTGACGGGCACCCGACTCTCATCAGAGTCAAGCGAACCCTTAAACGTCAAACCCAAATCTCTTTTTTTTTTTTAAAACAAGAATTTAAAATCTTTAGATGAAAAACCAAAATCGACACGTGGCTCAAGGTATCTCAAAACATATTATATATATACATACGACATAGAACAAGGCGAGCCAAAGGGCCATTGGACAAAATAATGGCGACAAGGCCAAAACAAGAATCCACAACTCCCACGCGTTCGGTACGAGTATGACGGCTATACCAAAACAGGGACAGCCTCCGAAACAAGAGGAGCTGTCTGACTCCCAGTGCTGGTTCCCCTAGTTAGCTGGATCGCCAAGTCGCGCTCTTGGACCTGCGGGCATGAAACGCAGCCGAAGAAAGTCGTACCGAATATGTAAAGCATCACCGAAGCATGAATCGAAAAAGTACAACAATAAGTAAATTTAGAAAACCCGGTATAGATTAATGCCCAAATAAAATAGTCCTTCGACGATGCTCTTACCTAATAATAATAATAGTAGTGATAGTAATGATAACAACAATGATAAAAATAATAGTAATGATAATAATCCCCTTCGGGCGTGCTTGGTCCCGACATACGTCTATCCCGCCCCTTCGGGCATCGGTCCCGAAATAAGATGATGGCCCCTTCGGTGCCGGTCCAACATACGTCTATCCCCGTTCGGACATGCTGTCCCCGACATAACATTCCTAGCCCCAACGCATGCCACTCGTGACATACGGCTACCCCGGCCCTTCGGGCATGCCACCGTGACATAATACTAATTCTAGGACCCCCGGGCATAATGATAATAATAATAATAATAATAATAATAATAATAATAATAATAATAATAATAATCATAATAATAACGTTGGAATGTAGACATAAGTCGTAAGTGTAATGAAATAGTAAAATCTCGCACCCCCGCGGTGGTTTGAAGAGTCTTATTTAATAAAATATCGCACTCCCTTCGGAGTGGTTTTAAAAAAAAAGGAAAAAACAAGTTTCGAGTCAACCTGACCTAGTGCGAGGAAGTTATGAGTATTTCAGAAGCCATTTTTAAAGAACCGAAACGCTAATCATATTAGGAACATTATTACTCCACAAGATATATTACAGAACTTAATGGAGTCATTTATGAAAGTTATAGATGTTTGAACATTTTTCCAATCAAGATATGAAGATCCTAATTCAATCCCACCGAATGAATAGTACTCAAGTTCCGACTTGGGTTTCTATGTGAGGCTCAAATCCAAACCTAGTACACCTAGGACATGCCAAGTAGCTTTACATACCTCACGAACGTCTTATGCTCACTTAAACTCAAATCCCATTTCGTCCGAATCCAAATGGTCACAATTACCAATTGTAAGTTACAAGTCTTTAGAGATTCATTCTTAGCCCTTTCTTGTTCGAAATTTGGGCAAGCACCTCCCTATACATATAGATCCCCGAGATTCAACTCGGCTCAAAACAATCAACAACACCCAACAACAACATTAGCAACATCAACAATCACAATAACACACAACTAGTCTTCTTCTTAACATAATACAATAGCTTCCATTCCGACTTCAAATTTTCAAACCAACACCATCATACTCACATTCGCTACTAATCAAAATCATTACAATACCATACGGAAGCGGATAATATTTCTACAATATATATACAAAGTATACCACATATACAAACTTTCCAACATAAGGCCATAATTCTTCCAACACTTCCAAGTAAATACAAACTTACACCATTTTTCCTCCGTTTAGATTATAAGAATCATAACAATACATCCAACATATCAAACAAAACAATTCATCACTATCTCCAATTCTTCCATAGCCACGGCCAACATCCATATTTTCCAATTCAACACAATTCATTCAACTTTCATTTCAATATAAATTTCACAACATCCATAACTAGAATACAACATAAAATTAACTCAACCTTACCTACACCACAACACACATACACGGCCATGCACACACACTTGCACAACCACACGGCCATGCGCACACACACCACAATTTCATGGTATTCATGCAACTCTACATACCATAATATATATGTAACCTTCCATAACCTAGTAAAAGCATGAAATTCTTACCTTCTTTCAATGATTTCTTCTTGCCACCAAAACCACTCTCTTGCCAAACTAATTATACCAACTTGTAGAGAATCTTAAACTTAGTAGGAATACAAGAGAGTTATAGTTCTTGAATCAAGGTTGAAAGCTTGTTTTTCTCTTCTTTTTTTTTCTCTCTTTCTCTCTTGGCCGAATGGCTTCTTCTTTTTTTTTTCTTGATTTTTCCTTTGATTTCATGAAACTTCTAAGGCTAATCATCCTTTTATAATTTAATAAGCACATGGGAAATTTAATCAATTTGGTGGGTTGGGCCATGGGTTGATATTCCAAACTTGGGCCTAAATTTTTCTTTTTTTTTTTTTGAGCCCAATTGCCTATGAATCTTATTTTGCAAATTCCCGAAACAAATTTTCAAGATTCCAATTTTGCCCTTGGCCTTCTCCAATGTTCTCGTGTCAATATTTTCCATAAGTAACGACATACACACCACATAAAATCAAAGCATGGCCTTATTCTTACAAATCACAATTATGTCCAAATTTTCCGAATGTGCAAAAACACGGGATGTAACACCCGGGGAGTTACCAGGGCTCGTGCTCAGCCTGTGCCTGAGGTTACGCCACTATTACCAGAGAGGGTTGGAGCGACGGGCTGCGGAGTCGGGGCGGCTCCACGCCCCCGAGGACCGCGTACTGCGAGCCTCGGCCCGGGGGTGGAGGATAGGGCCATGCGGGATGCGGTCCGATTCTTCCAGGATTGTGGCCGGGGCGGTGCTCGCGGGCACGGTATTCGGGGATGACTATGTGGACGGACGCGAGGCCCGCGATTTCCCCCGACCCGTAATCAATTTTTCGGTCAAAGCCCGACGAGACCCCCGGATTTATTAGACGGATGCGGCGTACGTTGCGGTTGATTCAGGAGACGAGTCGAGCTCCGGGGAGTCTTGGGAGTTGTCCGGGGGGATGCTCCCGACGAGTTTGTGGAGGCCTTTCTTGGCCATTTTCTACCCCGGGAGAGACGAGCCGTGTTCACGGTCGAGCTCCGAGAGTATAGTCGAGTTTGATTCCCCGGATACGCGCCTCATATTGTGGGCGGACATGGCCGAGAGTGCATCGGTTGTGATAGGGGCGGATGATTACCCGATCGGCCGATGGCTTCCTA
Organism: Lycium ferocissimum; assembly: GCF_029784015.1. Lineage (NCBI taxonomy): Eukaryota > Viridiplantae > Streptophyta > Magnoliopsida > Solanales > Solanaceae > Lycium > Lycium ferocissimum. Next base: position 20,092 of record NW_026727143.1, on the reverse strand, counting down.
GCCGGCATGGATATTGCCGGGTTCAAGCATATGCCCGTAGGGAGGAGCGACACGGGGCGCCCGGCCCGGCGGGTTACGACGGGGGCCATCCCCAGGGCTAGGGTCGGCGGGTACTTTGAGATTCTCGAGGCGGGCGACCCGGGAAGACACGTGGGGTATTCTTCGTTGTCGGCGCGGAGCGTACCCCCCCCCATTCCCCGGGTAGGAGATTTGACGGTGCGGGTACTCGGGAGCGAGTCGAGCTCCGGGTTCGAATCCCGGTGGACGGGTTCCGGTCGGTCGAGGCCATTCATACCCCGGTGTTCACACCGTAGGAGACATCACCCCCGGAGAGTGCCATCGGGCGATAGGCGCTTGTTTTACTTGGGCCGTCGTCCACCTCCTTATGGGGGGTTCGGATCGTACGCCCGATGCGCCGGTTGCCGGTCCGTCTTCAGTAGCTATGCGCCCTACGGGGCAGGGTATACCGGCACCAGCGAGCCGTGGCAGAGGTCGTGGCGGAGCCTCCAGTATTAGCGGTCCATCGAACCGCCTATATGCGCTGGCCAGCAGACAGGATCAGGAGGCATTACCAGATGCGGCCGCAGGTACATGAATCCTTACTAGCATTTATATTCTTATATATGCGTATTTGTTATATAATTGTTGTTTAATAACGGTAAGCGGAAATTCAAAGTTGATAACCAAATATGTATAAGTGACGGTGATTAGGACGTGTTCATGGTCATTACGGACCCGGGAGTCGAGGATGGAAAGGAATAGTACCCATAGGTAATAAGTGAACATGTAGAACCGAGAGAGGGGTAAAATGGTAATTGTGTTGTAAAAGCGTTCGGAAACCCGTCAAGCCTTTATTTTACTCCCAATTACGTGACGAAGGTCGTGCGGTGAGGTGGACGCGATTATATTAACGTTAGAGCGTCGTATTTCACCGAAGTTCCGGGGTTAAGCGTGCTGGAGTGGGGGAAATCTCAGGATGGGTAACCCCCCTGGGAAGTTTCTTGAAGCTTTACAACTTCAGCCATAAGGAGCAAATGGGAAGTTAGGGTGGTCTAAAAGGATTCAGAATATACTGAGTAGGCGGGAATCTTAAGAGACCGCGTAGGCCGGAGCGGGCTGAATCGGGTGAAGAAAAAGAAAGTGCATCACGACGTTAGAATTAGGGTCAGTTTGAGTAGTGTTTGGTGGATCTTTGTGAATGAGATGCTGGCAACTATATATATGTGTACAGGGAAGCGTGTGATATTCCGTGCATGGCTATGTTAGTGGGTGTACGCATTTAGGCAACCAATGTAACGGCATATGGAAGGCATTAATCTGACAGGATAACAAAGTTCAAGCGGAAAAAAAAAATATAAGTGGCATGAATGCCATAAGGCAATTGGATATTGTTTTTACTATAGAGTAAGCTCGGAAGGTGCTGATATAATGATGTTGGAAAGAGAAAGAAAGTGAGCGGATAAACTGTAAGGGGAATCGGAACGTCGGAACAACAGTGCAGGCTGACCGAGAACGAAAAATACAGACGTGAGGCACATATAATCCCGTAATAAAATAAGTACACCCCTAAAGGGGGGAAGCGGATACGAGGAATGTGAGTGCAAGATAGAGGCAGTCAACACCGCAAAATACTTAATATGGGTACTCGAGCTACAGGTAGGATTCTTTGTTGAGGCCAGTTAATAAAACCCACAGAGCCAACAAAAAAAAAGGGATAGGAGCTAAAACGACAATTGGGATGGTGCCGAGGATCGACTGTGGAGATCTCGAAGGATAGAATGTTAGAAAGTGGAGGTTTACAGGAAATAGTGCGACGAAGGAATGTTAACGGGTAACTTACAGTGATGTAGCGAAAGAAAATACGACTAAGTCCGATTAAAGGCTGAGATGTGGGCAATAAGGTCATTCGCTAATAATACCACGCCCTATGGACAATAAGAGAAAAGAAAATAGGAAGCCTCCGATAGTAGGAGGTGAACATAGTAGATGAGTGAGTAAAGGAAGAAAAGAGAGTACAATAGGGTAGGCCGTAAGTTAATATTAGGACGGAGGAGTAGATGGAGCTGAGTGAACCAGGAGGAGAAAAAATCGGGGCTGAGAATAAGTGTACCTTATGCAACTTGTACCAGAGTGGTTAATGAGGAGAGTCTGGATTCAGTAATATCAATACGGTGATAATATTTTGGGTACATTAAGGAAAGGTGTAAAGATGGCTTAACTAGGCTACCAAGATAGAATTTGTGCTAAGGGTAAGTAGGACGTGACTATGGTTGAACCAAAGATCTGTTCCGATACCGGTCGTAAGGAAAGGAAGGCGTAGACAAGTAAGACAGATATAGAGAGTAATGAAGTTTTTCGAATTAAATTGAGCACCTTCGCTTATTTTTGTAAAGATTGCGATATAATGCGTGACCGGAAAGTTAAGAGCAAGACCTGAGCAAAGGGACAGTAGAAGGGTTGAATTAAAGATAAAGAAATAACCAGAGGTAATGTGTTTAGAGTATTACAAGCTAAGTATAAGATGGTATGAGAAAGATAATCGGGATTAGTTGGCTACTTAAAAGAGGGTGAATTTATGTGTCCCCCGAAAGGTGTGACAAAATTCGGCGGGGAGGAGAAGTTCAACTCGAGATGTGCCTTGGATCTTGTTATATGGTTGTGAGGCAAGAATGTTGCATATTGAAGACATGGCTTGTGTTAAGATATTGTGACGAAGTAATAGCAGAAAGGAGATGACTCGAAGAGCTGAGGGAAAAATGAAATAGCAATGTAATCAATAGATAGAACGGCACGATAGGGTGATAAGGGAAACCCCCGAGATCCTTATTAGACCCCGTAAGGTTAATTGAACATTCGAGGACGAATGTTCTAAAGGGGGGAAGGATGTTATATCCCGTATTTCGTACGTCGGGATAATCCGAGTCAACCTTGCTAAGTGAAGGCCAAGACTATTCCGAGATACGAGGTAGAGATTTTTGTTGTCTTAAAAATATAAGTTGTGTATGATTTTATTGGCATGGAAGTGTTAAATAATCATTTGGGGTCAAAGTCCATTTTTGGAAAATATTCTAATTTTGGAAAGGAAATTAATTCATGAAACAAAAAAAAAAAAAAAAAAAAAGGAGAAAATAAAGGCCATGTGGCCGGCCACCTTAGGTGGGCCATGGCCACATGGTTGGCTAGAATATGAAATTAAAAAAGATGACTTGGTCATCTTATTCTTCACTTTTATCTCTAGAAATTTCAAGAAAGAGTTGGAGGAGAAAGACATGGCCATATTCGGCCATAACTAGAGGAAGAAGAAGATTAAAAACCTTCATCCCAAAAATAATTTCTCCTAGTTTTCCTACCAATTGAAAGGTGCTCTTCAACGTGGGATAGTTGTTGGAACAAACAAAACGCTTATTCTTGCAAAAATTACTCCTAGCCGTGTGGAAAAGTTGAGGGGAGAAGGTATGTTCTAATCTCTTCTTTTGTATGTTATGCATAGTTTATGTGTGTTGTAGCATGCAAAGATGGATGAAATTCATGAAAGTAAGGAAGTTGAAGTGGTAGCCGTGTGGGAGTATAGTTGGCCGTGTGGTGTGTGTTGTATTGAAGGGGTAGTGAATTCATTGTATTTAGCATGTTTGTGTGTTGTTGTAATATGTAGAAAATGAATGAAAAACATGGAATGGTGTATGTTGAGGAGTAGCCGAAAATGGGCTGTTTGTTATGCAAAAAAAAATGAAGTCATGTTATCTAGTATTTTGCTCGTCGTCGATATGAATTCTATGAGGTAAAATGAAGTTTATTGAATTAAATTGAAGTTGTGATGGTTGTGGGCTGATTTGGAGGCCAATGTAGCTCTTATGTGAATCCTATATTTAGGATGATTACATTGTTAATGCATAGATTGTTGATGTAGTTTATGAGTTTTGGAAGAAGAAAATATGTTAGTATTGTTTTCGGGTTTGGAGAGTATTTCGGGTAAGGTGGTGGTGTAGTTGGATTATTGGAAATATTGTGTGAATTGTTTATAGTGTCCTTGAATATTGTGTGAATGATTTCGGATTAATAATTGAACGTGTGAATATTGATGTTAGTTTGATTTTATGCGGTTGAATTGAATATAAGTGAATATCGTCGCATTATGTGAAAGAAGGTTGTTGATGTTAGAATGCGTTTTGAATCAATGGTTGATGTTGTTAGAATGTTTGTTGGTATTGTTGTTGATGAAATTGGCCGAGTTTAATTCTCGGGGTGGTGTATTTATAGGGGAAGTGCTGCCGAAATTTCTGTAGAATTTGGTGTGCGCTTGGAATCGGGTTTCTAAATGCCTTTAGCTAATGTTGAATATTTAATGACGTATTGTAGATCTTGGAAAGTTCGCGACGTAAATTTGGATTAGCTTGGAAAGCAGGCAAGGTATGCAAGGCTTACCCTTTTCCTTCCTTGGCATGTCGTAGATACGCTTAAGTTATGATATGTTACGAACTTCGAGGCGATTCCATTCCTGTGATCCGAGCAACCATATGAGTTTATTCATTTCTTGATGTTCGCAAGTCATTTAGCTAAACTAAGGTTCTTATGTCTTTAAAAGATTAGATTTTAAAGGCCTTATAAAGAATTTCGCTACAAAAAGGTTCCGAACTTCAAACGTCCGTAACTTTTGCATACGAACTCGGAACGCCCCAAAACATAATAGGTAAACTCATAAGACATAACTTTCCCCTAACTCTCGTAGTCGGGCCGGATGGGGAGGTCGGCACCCGTCCGTGGGGCCCGCGGCTCTTTTATACTATTCCTAATGATCTTTGGGAAAAAAATTTAATACTATTTCATTTCGATCTCCGCATATGGATTTCCCACTTATTTGACGAGTTATGATTATGATTTTATACATGTGGTTCCTACGGTTCCGTGATATGTTTAAGATATTTGATACGTTTCCGAAGGTCGTCCGAAAGCCATGTGACATGACTAAGTCTTGACCCTTAAACGATAATTTGTATTGATTTTTCCATTATATTTTTAGAAAATGTTTTAAAAATTGCATATGGTCTCTCACGACTCTACTCGTGCACTATGGTCACTTCTTTCACCGAGTCCCGGGGTCGGATGTTATCGTGCGCGTTATGTTGTATTTTCGGAGTATGATGTGTCCGGTTCGCCGAGCCCCTTTGGCCGGGAACCGTAGATAATGGTGTTATGATGTGTCCGGTACGCCGCGCCCCTATTGGCCGGGTACCGTGGTATATATATGATGTGCTGTGTGACGGGGATACGGAGACATAAAACCTTCTGGAGTATGATGTGTTGTGGCGCCAACGACGGGCGGGCGACCACAGTTCTAAGAGCCTTATGCATGATCTATGTTTTATGAGTAAGCATTTTAATATTTTGGAAGCATTTTAATAATTTGACTATTACATTTATTTTCTGCACTTCTGATATTGATTATGACTCTGCTTACTATATTTTGTTTCATGCCTTGTATACTCAGTACATTTTCCGTACGATCCCCCCCCGGGGGGCACGTCCCGTACGCGCGAGTACGGTACACGCTTAGCAGGTCCGTCGGTCTGGATATACGTTCTGTTCTTGAAGTGCTCCTTTGATCCGGAGCCTATACATTTTGGTACTGACATTTCTATTATCTGTACATATGTTTGTTCATGGGTACGGCGGGGCCCTGTCCCGTCATATGATTCTGTTATGACTCTTAGAGGTCTGTAGACATATACGTGTGGGTTATGGGTAGTTTCTCTCTCTCCTTGTGTACGTGTGATCCGTATTCGTACGCCCTGTATGATGTTGGCCTTACTGGCTCACGTATGATGTTCTCCGCTGGATGTTGTGACCGCGGAATGTATATGTATGTATATGTATATGTGATAGTTACGGGGCGATGTGTCACTATTTGTAAGTATAAGATCTGGTTATGTTACTTATAGTCTGATGTCGAACTCTGTATACGCATAATCTGTTGTATGCTGATTATGGTTAATAGGTACGTCTGGGTGCCCAGCTCGGGTACCAGTCACGGCCTACGGGGTTGGGACGTGACAACAACTCCCGAGTTCGAAGAATTCTAAGAATAATACGTAAATGATCTGCATGTTCTGATTATTTGCGAGAATACACCAGAATATAATCAATGAATACTATCATGATCAGATCCAAGAGAGGCCTGAATACATTATTCATTAAATTCATGAACACGGCTGGAGCATTAGTTAGTCCAAATGACATCACCCGGAATTCATAATGGCCATATCTCGTTCTGAAAGCTGTCTTGGGAATATCTTCTTCTCTAACTCTTACTTGATGATAGCCCGACCTCAGGTCTATCTTAGAGAACCACTTGGCTCCTTGCAATTGATCGAATAAATCGTCGATCCTCGGAAGTTGATACTTATTCTTTATGGTCACCTTATTCAGCTGCTTGTAATCTATGCACATTCGTAGGGAACCATCTTTCTTTCTTACAAATAAGACTGGAGCTCCCCACGGAGATGAACTGGGTCTAATAAACCCCTTCTCAAGCAAATCTTTCAATTGTGCCTTTAACTCCTTCAATTCTGCCGGAGCCATTCGATAAGGAGGAATAGAAATAGGCTTGGTGTCCGGCAACACATCAATGGAAAAATCAATTTCTCTTTCTGGAGGAAGGCCTGGAAGTTCATCTGGAAATACATCCGGGAATTTATTCACTACCGGAACGGATTGGAATGTTGGCGATGTTGCCTCGGTATCACGAACTCGGACTAAGTGATAAATATAGCCCTTAGCTATCATCTTTCTTGCCTTAAGGTAGGAAATAAACCTACCTCTTGGAGTTGCCGTATTACCTTTCCATTCAAGCACGGGCTCTCCCGAAAATTAAAATCGAACTACTTTCATCCGGCAATCATCATTAGCATAGCATGAGGCCAACCAATCCATACCCATAATCACATCGAAGTCTGGCACTTCCAGCTTGACTAAATCAGCTTTAGTTTGGCGGTTATATATCACGATTACACAATCTTTGTATACCTGTCTAGATATCACGGGATCACTAACCGGAGTAGATACCTCAAAAGGTTTAATTGGCTCGGGTTTCACCCCAATACGATTTGCAACATATGGAGTAATATAAGATAGCGTAGAACCCGGATCTATCAATGCATACACATCAAGAGAAGATACAGACAATGTACCTGTAACCACATTTGGGGAGGACTCAAGATCCTGTCGTCCGGATAAAGTATACAAGCGGGGCTGAGTGGCACCTGAAGTAGATACTCCCCCTCGGCCTCTACCTCGGCTTGCTAGAATCTAAGGAATCTACCTTACCGGGCACACTGAAGAGGAACCAGCCGCTGATCCTTTGGGCTGGACCCCAACTCTACCGCTCATCGACGGGAAATCTCTCATCATATGCCCCACACGAACTCAAGTATAACAAGCATCCGAACCTTGGCGGCACTTTACTGTTCGGAGTGCACCTACCGCACCGGCGCATCGCGGTACCGGAGGTCTCCTCCTTCGGCATAGTCTCCCCAAGCCGCGAACCTGAGGCCCTCGAACTCTGACCCTGTCCTGAACGGAAGGAGCGATCAAATCTCCTACCTGTAAATCGGGGAGGTGCACTAGTCACCGACTGGCCTGAGTGTCTAGAGTATGACTGCCTTGATCCCCCTCTGTAATCACTGCCTGCGCCCATAGATCTGGCCCTTTTGCTTTGCCCTCTATCAACATCACGATCACCCCTTTGCGGAGGTTGTTGTCCTTCTAGATTCTGGGCATGGGCTTGAATACGGGAAATGTCCATCCCATCTTATAACGAAGCCGTCAAGCAATCTTTGAATAGATGTGGCCCTAAGCCACTCACAAATCTATGTACCCGATCTCCCATGTCGGCCACCATAGTCGGGGCATATCTAGCCAAAGAATTAAATTGAAGGCTATACTCCCGGGCACTCATATTCCCTTGCTTCAAATTTAGAAATCTATCCGCTCTAGCTCGGCGGACCTCGGGTGGCAAATAATGGCGAATAAAGGCATCTACGAATTCCTGCCAAACGGGAGGAGGCACATCCTCTTTTCTTGACGCTATCCAATTATTGTACCATAGAACCGCTACATCTCGGAGTCTATAAGATGCCAACTCCACGGATTCAGTCTCGGAGGCATGAATAATCTTCAATGTCCTCAACATCTCATCAATAAAACCTTGCAGGTCTTCATCCGTCTTTGACTCGAAGAACTCCAGAGGATTTAAACTCATAAAATCACGGGCTCTAGTACTAGCTGACTGATCACTTGGGCCCCGTTCGCCGTGCACGGCGGCAACCAAATGTGTCAATAAATGAATGGCCTCGGTCACTTGTTGACCGAAGTAGTCGGTGGAGGAACTGAGGCATAGGAGGCTGGTGCGAAGCCCTTTTTCTTCCGTAATAGGCGGAGTAGTGGAGGCATTAGATGGAGCCTCATGGTGTGATTCACCCTCATCTACATTCATTGATGGCTCTCTTTCTGCCTGCCTTTTTACCGTAGTCTTGCCCTTCGGGGTGGCTTTTGCTTTTCTCTTTGGCGGCATTTCTGAAATCATAGCACACTTATTAGGGAGGATTAAATCTTATCACGGCTCTATCGCACGATCTCATAAGAATAAAGATGGCCATTTTTCCTAAATTCCCTGTAGCCTCCTGTTTATTAGCGTGGCGCGCAACACACCATAAACAAGACTCTACTAGAAATGGCTCGTAGATACTTCCTAGGACTGACCTGCTCTGATACCACTCCTGTCATGATCCGGCTACGGGCCATGACGGGTATCCGGGGCTAACCACCGAACACCGCTCATTCTGTTACTCATCTGCTCTCACTCATAACGTATGCTCATAATCATAGAAAACTATTATCATTTGAAACATATTTACTTTTATCAACATAAGCCCTTCGGCTATCAAAATAATATATATATATACATGCATATACAAGAAAAACTGTGAGACCATACTACCCACTCTGCGTATCTACGAGCCTCTACTAGAGTACTAGACATATGGACGGGACAGGACCCCGTCGTGTCCAAAATATATGTACACAAAAATACTGTCTCAAAATAGCACCTCCGGAATAAAGGAGGGCTCACCGTAAATCGTCAGCGATGCTCCTATGGATCTGCACCGTCTCCCTATCTACCTGTGGGCATGAACACAACGTCCAAGGAAAAGAACGTCAGTATGAACATTGTACTGAGTATATGAGGCATAGACAATAATAAGACATCAATGAAATAAGGAGACATCAATTAAGGAGCAATCTGTAACTGACTGAATCATAAAAGAAATAATGTATGTTTGGCTCGTCATAATTATCATCATGTCATATATGCATAAATTTATAAGCTGCCCGACCATATAGGTACGGTGTGATAATCAAGAACATTAGCCCGCGTCCAGGCCTCCCGCGTCCGGGGTACCATCTCATGCCGCCCACTAGTGGTGTCTGCCCATGCCATCTGGCCATGGTGCATAGCTGCCCGCCTTGGCGGTGACTGCCCGGCCATATAGGCACAGTGTAATATCATCATCATATGCTCATCATAATATACTTATCATAATTCATCATAATGCATGCATGGAACTCATGGACGATTATACGTTATTGGGGTGACATAAGGTTGTGAACCCCTGATTACATTATGGAGCATTCATGAACATTCTGCCTCACCGTGAAGGAATTAGCATATATGGTGAGTGTATACAATAATCAACATCGATGAACTAGGGATAGCTTCATTAACTTTATAGGAACATGATATCATGAACTATAGCTTCTTTAGACGTAGGTTATCATCATCATTATCGTACTCATCGTATATCTCGTATCTCATACGGCTTATTCATGAGCAAGGACTCATAGTTTTCTTGAAGATAGGAAATTCATAAAGAAGGAGGAAAATCATGCCTAAGATTCATGCCTTAGAAAGAAAGGACTAGCCTCACATACCTTTGTCGTTCAACTATTCTATTGCTTGCTCGTTCTCCTTTAATGCACAAGTTTTTACCTTCAAGAGAATTCGTATCGACATTAGCTAAACAATCAAAGGAACGTACTTACTAAAGCTAGAGAAAATTGGGCAGCATTTATTTTGTTTTTACTACTTCCTCCATATTCCATATCAACTCCCCAACATTCATAACAACAATCACAATATCATAAACAACAAGCATCATTCAATTGCATTGCCCACATTTCACAATTTCACTCAAATTCTCCATAATCGTGATCAAGGTTCACTATCGCGTTCTTTCTCATACAATACTTATTCCATGTTCTAAATGTCATTTATAATGTGTTCATAGTCACAACATATCCATTTTCATGATTCAATCCAAACTACCACTCAACAATGACACTATTCACCCATTTATGACCAATTTTCTATACTCTTCTACAATCCAAGTGTTTCAACTTATCAATACTTCAAACATCATGAAAATACCATGAAACTTACCTTAGATAGCATAGGAATAAGTCTTGAGTGAAAGTATCCTTCTTCCACCAAAACCCTATTTCACTTCTCTTGATTTCATGGTTTGGATGACTTTAATGGGTTTCACACTCTTGATTCTTATTGGTTTGATGAAGTTGATAATCAATTTCCTTGGTGTTCTTGTGGATGAAGTGTATGGAATGTTCTAGAGGCTTCTTGAGTTGTGGAGATGAAAGATGAAATGAAAATAAATGAGAGAGAGGTCCCTTATATTAATTCAAAACACATCGTCCCGACCGAGATCTACGGACCAACATACGGTCCTTATATTTTCTACTGGCCGTAGATCTGGTCCAGTGAGACATACCATTCTGTCCTGATTATACGGCCAAGCATACGGCCAGTATAATTTATACGGCCAGTATGTTGGGCCGTATAATGCCCAGTGATTCCGAAATCATTTTCGTCGAGTCGTTTGATCTCCGATCCTTATGGAACCTTCTTAACACTTGTTCAACACCTCATTACCATTCTAAGGGACGTTATAAGTCTTCCTCAAAGTATCATTAGAACGTTGTTAACTCAATACTCGAAATTCTTATTCGACACACAACATATGACTCGCTTTCCTTAACAACTTTCTCCTCTTACCTCGAATGTCTTTGGAAATCTTAATTAGGGCCATTAAAGGCTATTTCTTACTCATCAAAACATCGTGTACATCATGCCCTTCGCTAGTTTATTCATTGTACGTTAACAGGAAATTTCCAAGGTGTAACAACATCTTCGATATGGCTTGAATTGTTTCTTGAACGTTATTCCATGGGCTTTGATCTGGAGCCGATATTTAAATTGTCTGAAGATGTCAAATTCGACAATGAGATCTTTTCTTGGGACATCTAATCTAATCAGCTTTGTTCGAAACTTTAACCCTGGGAAGAATTCAATTGTGATTGGATGCTTTGTGATGACTATGGTGGTTAGGACTCCAAATCCCCAGTAGTTGTTGAAATCTTTGAAATGTGGAATCCATTGATCCTCGAGAAGGATGGCTGGGTTCATCAGTGAACATGCCGCTCCAGTGTCCGTGAAAGCAATAACCTGGATTGGTTTATCCCATTTGGATGGATAGACTTTAAGCTGGACCTGCGGGATCACCATGATGCTATTGATATCTTCTTGAGCCTTTTCTTTTGGTTCTGAAATCTGGTAATATTCGTTGCCATATTCTTCGTACACATCTATGGAAAAGAGGGTCTTCTCTGTGGGTTCGTCCTCTAATGAGAGAGCAGATTCAATATCGTCATCTTCACCTAGATGGATACCAGTGTAGTCTTCTATTTCAGTAAAGAGCTTGATTGACCTTCTGGATTGGGGATAATTTTTTGCATAATGCCCAATCTTGTTGCAGATGAAGCATCTATCATTTTTTCGGGACTTGCCTGGGCTCCTCCTCTTGAAATATTTTGTGCGCCTCCTAAGCCAGGATCCTTCTCCCGGGGCCTTGCCATTTGAATCGCTTGAATGTTCCTTTTCATCCGGGGACATGGCACGAACAGCTTGACCAAAGTAATTAGTTAGACTTTTGCAAGCTTTATCAAGGGTCGGATTGTTTCGTATGATCCGCTAAAATAGATCTCTTTGTGTGATATCATCCAACGCTAGAAATATTACTTGCACGATGTAGCAGACGGTGATCGTTATTGATTGAAACTTCTCCTCAACAATCGTCATGGTCCGGCTTGCTAACATCTTTGGAAGTGATGAAACAAAGGCTTGCTTGAATCTAGCTTCTCCGCCTAACTCAAAGAAAATATTAGCTATCTTCTAAAAATGGATATTGATGACATCTCTATCAAATGCTACGCATTTCATTTCAAAGAACTGTCTCATTAGTTTTTCTTTCCTTTGGCCGGTATCTCCACAAAATACCTCTTGGAGTATTTTGATGTTGAAATCAAAGTATTGGGATGTGAAAAACATATTTTTGTCTTGTGTCCCAAGCGAATTCCACTAGTCTCCGAGAATTCCGAAGAACCTTGAAGTGAATTCTGACAGGATCATGTACTTTTCCCGTTCGACAAGATTCTTTGTCACCATCCAAGTTAAGAAATCTTGGATCCTTTGGGTCATTTTGATACTTTGATATCATCCAGATTGAAAGTATGGAATCGATCCAACGATTTTCCGTCGTTGGTTGTTGATTCCTTCTTTCGAATCGTTCATCTCCGTTATCCCGTCACGATCATCATCTACTCCGGAGATTTCTCGGTTCTCTGGGTTGATTCATGAATATTGGCTATCTTCTTCTGAAGAGTTAACTGAGGAATCTTCGCTTGTCTCAACGCTTTCTTCCATAGGATCAGTAGCATATAAATCTTGGTCACTGGATCCTAGGGTATCATCCGCCTCTATATCATTTATGGGTTGGGACACGTAGAGGTTAGAAATCTTTGAGGTCGGGATCATCAAGTTTTCCAGCTTGGGTTCTTTTGAACCTTCCCCGAGTTCTTTCTTTCATTTGGACTGCTTTTGAGCCGCCATAGAGTCTTTCCTTTCCCAGACCATTTTTGCAATGTCAAAATCAGGTTCATCATTTTTTTTGGGTAAAAGACATAGGGTCTCGTTTTGTGGATGGGAACATATTGAAAGAATGGTCTAGCTTTGGTGGTGAGTATGTCTGTGAGGACATGGGGAAAAAGGTGGGTTTTGATGGGCAACTTTGTGTTTCATGCGGTTCAAGGTGACCATATCTCAGTTGTTGTATTTGTTCTTTAAGGTCAGCCATTTCCTTTTGTTGTTGGTTAAAGAAGTGGAAAAGGGAAGTGTCTGGTGGACAAATCTCATATTGCATGTTGGTCATTCGCAATTCCAGGGCTTTGATCAGTCCAGCATGCTGAGAAGATGCTTGTTCCACTTTTTTCTCAATTGTCTCCATTCTGCTCATCATCTTGTTTTGTGTGTGAGTAACATTTCTGATGGAAATGCTAATATTAGTTAACACTTTGCTCTGGCGAATGGCATTTTCGGATTGCCAATTGATTGTTGCTTCTACTTCACTTGTCGGTGGCTTTTCTCCAGTGGGCAGCACACCATTTTGCCTTGGAATTTTTAGGGCATGGCTTGCACCATCTTTTTCAAAAGGTTGGTGTGAAGGAAATTCAGGGTTTTGATTGGAGCTTGATGGGTTCATCATGAGTATTTCTGGCTTTGGGATATTTGGATTTGAAGGTTGGTGATATAAATTTTGGTTAGGGAGAGGTGGCCATGTCACAACCCAACCGGAGGGCCGCGACGAGCACCCGGTGCTAGCCCACCCGGGCACCCCTTAACATACTTATACGTCACATCTAGGTGAGCCACATAGTTATATCATGCTTTTCATTCATCATCATTATAATCTCATTGGGCAACAATATATCTATATCATCACTAACAACTATGCCCATACAAATGTACATAAGCCGACAAGGCCGAACATATCTAACCATATACACATGTCTACGAGCCTCTAAGAAGGGTACGTCATATCATAACATATGGGCGGGACAGGACCCCGCCGTGCCCATGAATATATACACAAAAGTTAATCTATACCAAAAGCCGGCAGCCCGAATGAAATGGTGCTCCACTATGTAGTCCCTGAGAAAATACAACCTATGGATCAAGTCTGTCTCCCTGGCCACCTGCGGGCATGACGTAGCGTCCATAAACAAAAGGACGTCAGTACAAAGAATGTACTGAGTATGTAAAGCATGATTAATATCAATATGGAAGCATAATAGTCAACATATGAAACAACATAGGATGAGAGGTAATAGCATCATCATCATAGCACTTACTTGCTTTCCGTAGGGACGTTCCATTTCAATTGCGTATTCGCGTACATACATTCATATTCGTACTCATTTATCTTTCGTATCCATTTTCGTATTCGTATTCATATTTCCTTTCATATACATTGCATATACATAGCCCTTACTTGGCACTTACATGGTCTTAACATATTCATACTCTTATTGATATCATATACATAGCATAATCGTACTCATATCGTGTCATATACATAGTATGATCGTACTCATATTGATGTCATATACATAGCATAATCGTACTCATATTAATGTCATATACATAACATTTATATAGCATACCCGACCACGAAGGTTCGGTGTTTCACGTACCTGGCCCTACCAAGGCTCAGTGCCTTTGTACCCAACTGCAGTGGTGCGCGCGCATCGTCATATATAGATATACATATATACATATTCATTATATTCTACCCGACTATATAAGCTCGGGGTTCACGATAGCCTCTCATGAGCACACATGCATCTAAGCTCATATCTATCTTTAGCCTTTTTACTATCGTCATTCATTACATTCTATCCTTAGAGTATTACCGTCATATAAGGAACTTAGTACAATCGTATCGTTTGAGCGTCATAAGCTTATTAGCTTCTAGAGATGGGATCATCGGAGAATATCGTAGACTCGTAGAAGGATAAACATTTGGCCAAAGAACCATGCCTTATGAAAGAAGGGTTAGCCTTACATACCTTTCCGTGCAACTATTCTATCACTTGTACGTTCTTCTTCAAGGCTCACGTTCTACCTTCATTGAAGTGCATACTCATATTAGATAATAGATAGCTTAGCATTCATGACTAATTCTAGAAAAAATCGGACAAAGATCTCCTTTATTTATACGACTTGCCTTGTATTACATATCAACTCCCAAACATCAATAATAACGTTCACAATATCATCACAATGGCCTTTAATCAACTACATTACTCTTACTTTACAATTCACTTCAATTCATCCATATTCATAGTCATACCTCGACAATACGTTCATTCACATACAATGTCGATTCCATACTCTCAATATCGTTTATAACATGATCATATTCACAAAGCATCAAGAATCATAACTCGTTCCAAACATTTACTCAAAAGTGATACTATTCACACACTCATGACCCATTTCCTATTTCCTTATGTAATCCAAGTGTTTCAACTTCCAAATAATTTATACAACATGGTAACATCATAAAACTTATCTTAGATGGTGTAGGATTGAACCTTGGTTGCATATACCTCACTTGAGCAAAACCCTAGATTTTCCTTCGCTTGAATTCCTTGTTTTTGATGACCTTTAATGGGTTTTCTTACTTTGATTCACTTGGTTTGATGATAGGAACCCTTTATTTCCTTTGAATTCTTGTTCATGAAATATATATGATGCCCTAGAGCCTTTAGAGAGAAGTGGAGAAGTGTTGGAAATGAATTTATAAAGTTGGAATCACATTTATAAACTTGGAACATTTCAGCCGTCGGGAGTTCCACGGTCGTGGAACCTAATGCGGCGTCGTGAAACGGGGTCGGGTTCATGACCACCAACCATCTTCTCTCGCCGGCGGTTCCATGGAACCATCCACGGTCCGTGGAACACAATGCCGGCCGTGGAACATGGCCGTGAAACCCACCAAGTTTCACCAAGTTCGACCCGTTTGTCTCGTTTGATCTCCAATCCTTATGGAACCTTCTTAACACTCCTTTATCACTTCATTAACAATCTAAGGGGCGTTATAACTCTTCCCCAACACATCATTAAGTTGTCATCAACTTACTACTCATAAATCCCTTCCGATACTTATCGCATACACGGCCTTCTTGGCCACTTTCTCATCTAACATTTAATGTCTTTAAAATCTTATTTAGAATCATCAAATGCTATTTCTTACTTATTGAAACATCGCATACTTCGGTACTCCTCATTATCCGGGTCTAACGTGCATCAATGAAAAAAATTCAGGTGTACGAAGCCACGAAACAAAATATTATACTAATCTTCGTTGTCTGCAGAACGAAAAAAGTAGTTTTATAGCCGTTTTGCTCAGGACCAATTTAAAATTACCGGAAATTTAAAGTTGTAAATATATGGCAAAAACGATGTTGTGTCCTCGCCGTACAAAGTGTACGATCATAGGTATCGATTCGGATATACTTAATGGATCGTTTATATGGACGCACTTAACCCTCTATGTTAATCGAACTATTTCCCAATAAGAAAAGATTATTTCTTTCTATGCTTTTTCCAAAGATAAGAAAGTATGTATGAAGAACGGTTAATTATGCCAAGTAGATTCCTCTTATTCCTAAGTAAATTTATTAATCAAGGTTTAAAGCCTTGAGTTCTTGTTATTTGTTCTTACCTCACCCTAGCTATTTTCCCAAATAAACTAAAGTTTATGGCATTAGCTAATGTTTGTAACCACTAACTATATGATGAAAACGAAGAACAAATAAACCCTAACAATCCATTATGCATATATCTTTCACGATCCCCAATCACAACACACCCGTCAGGGTTCACAACCTTAGTAAAAGGTGTTTAGCAACTCATGACAACAAGAAAACAATAAAAGATTGAAGATTGCATAATTGAATTTTGTATTGAACTTATGAATAAAACTTGAAAGTAATGAAGGTAATTGTCGTAAAATCTTGAACAAGAATAACTCAAAAGTAATTACTACAAGTCTAAAACTCGGTATGTCCGAAAATAAAACAAATAGGTATTTATACAAGTTAAACCCTAATAATAAATCTTCTGCCCCGCCCAAACCGGCTTGTACTTGGCCGGTCGTCAACGCTACGGCGACCATAATGATGTCCGATGACATATTTTTACTCTGTCACAGAAATTCTCGTAAGCACTTGACGGAATCGTCGATCATGTCGACTTGCAAGTCGACGATCTGATGACTTTGTCCTTTGCGGAAGCTTCTTGAACGATGAGGCAACTCGACGGACCATCGAGCATATTGACGGTCTGTCCTTAATGCTTATCAAAACAGATCACTTATTTTCCTCATTTTTCGATTTTCGAGCATTCTAACTTCGAAATACCAGCACAACATACAAAACACATCAAACTAACACAAACTTGCTTGAAAACAAGTAAAACTTAGAGTTAAAAAGCATTAGATGTGCCATAATTTCACGGCACATCAACACCCCCAACCGAAATTTGATACGCTCAAATTTACACTTTAAATAGCGTAAAGAGGACGATGTCAAATATAGTAACTCAACGAGGTTGGGGTCGAATCCCACAGAGAATATGGTGTGAAAGTTTGCTAAACAAATATTATACTAATCTTGCGGATCTCGGTGTATTCCCGAAAAAGAGGTTTATAGTTGTTTTGGTTTGTGGACTAATTTAAAATATTTGGAAATTTAAAGTTGTAAATATATGGGTAAAAAGAACCAAGGTTGTGTCTCGTATAAAGTGTATGATCATGGGTATCGATCTTGATATCACTTCCAATGATCGTTTGTATGAACGCACTTAACCTCTTTATGTGAATCGACTGTTTCCCAACAAGAAAAGATTATTTCTTTCTATGCTATTTCCAAAGATAAGAAAGTATGCATGAAGAACTGATTAGATATGCCAAGTAAATTCCTCGTTATTCCTATGTGAATTTATTAAACAAGGTTTAAAGCCTTGAGTTCATGTTATTTGTTCTTCACCAACCCTATCTATGTTTCCAAATAAAACCTAAAGTTTATGGCGTTAGCTAATGTTTGCAACCACTAACTATATGATGAAAACGAAGAACAAATAAACCCTAACAATCCATTATGTGTATATCTTTCACGATCCCCAATTACAATACACCCATCCTTAGGTTCACAACTTTAGTAAAGGTGTTTAGCTACACATGGCAACAAGAAAACAATAAAAGATTAAAGATTGCATAATTGAATTTTGTATTGAACTTACGAATAAAACTTAAAAGTAATGAAGGTAATTGTCAGGAAAATCTTCAGAAGCAATAACAACTCAAATGTAATTACTACAAGACTAAAACTCCAGATGTTCGAAAAATAAAGCCTAAATATGTATTTATACAAGTTAAACTCGAAATAATAAATCCCAGTCTTGTTCCAGCTCGGCTTGCACTTCGACGGGTCGTCGTTGCACTTCTACGGTCGTCGACATGTTCGACGACCATAACGGTGATCTGATGACATATTTTTACTTTGCAGGAATTCCATCGTCGAAGCACTTCGATGGACCGTCGATCATGTTGACGATACAAGTCGACGATCTGATGACTTTGTCACTTTGCAGGAACTTGAACGACGAGGCAACTCGATGGACCGTCAAGCATGTTAACGGTTAGATCACCCAATCGCTTATCGACCGTACTTATTTTCCTCGTTTTTTGCTTTCTGAGCATTCTAACTTCAAAATACCTGCACAACACACAAAACACATCAAACTAACAAAAACTTGCTCGAAAACAAGTAAAAATTAGATTTAAAAAGCATTAGATGTGCCGTAATTTCACGGCGGCTTTGTCCCGATCACACTCCCAGTCTTTGCCTTTCGCTTTAATTGTTTCTTTTTTAACTCGCTATCTTTGAGCTTTGTGTGTATTTGTACAAAACTTGTAAAAACTCATGTCATAGTGGAATTCTTATCGTATGAAATAGTAGTCTTAGGATAAACGTGCCTAAATGAACAAGTAAGTATTATCTGCTTGATCGTACAAGTAATATAGGATTAAAGCCCGGATATCGTACCCTAAGAACTTTATGATTAACTATTTTCTAAATTAAACGATTGCTAATTATCTACACAAAAGTAAAATCTCAAAAAATAATTATTAACTAACTAAATATAAAATAAAACAAATAATGAACTTAAAGAAAAAAGATTTTTTTGGAAAGATAGATCAGGGCTATGACCGCTAAAATCTAGTTGAGTCTTAAAACGTTTTTACCTATGGGTTACTAGTTGACGGGTTGATGTTAAATTTATGGTATCGTCAGGGCTCCGGGGAATGCTACTATAAATTTTTATTCCTATGGTCGCCGAGTAAAAGTACGCATTTATATCTCCCTATTGACGAAGCAAGGCTAAAGGGTATATTCACCCTCCCCGCCACCCAAATGATTAATCGAACAAACTCTTTTATTCTTTTCCATGCAAATTCCACCCCCCTTACTTATTTACACGCCCGGATAGTGTCTAACATTTGTCAAAAAATCAAAAAATTAAGATCAAGAATAAATAAATAACCCAAAAATGGAAAATCAAAAGATATAAACGATGGAAAAGTTAACCAATGTTTGAGCCAAAAATCCTAGAACTAAAGAGTTTAGCTCCACGTTGACATGGAGGAAAAACAACAAGTCATCCGAATAAAAATGTAAAAATGAGTAAAAAGGAAAGTTAAAACTCAATTTAAATCAGCCCTCCGGGGGGCTCCGCTCTCTCCCCCGGGCCCAAAGTTCTAAACTAATGGTTTCAAGTTATCAAAATTATGTAAAAATCGTGTAGGATATGTATTTATAAGGGGGCAAAAATCTGGGCTTTTAAAAACCAAAAACCCATTGAATTTGGGAAAAAAACGGGCCAAGTGCATTCGTGCTCTCGGGTGGGGTGGAATCGTACATTGCCGCCTTCGTCGCCTCTCTTTTTTCTTTGCTTTTAAATTGCTTAAAATTTTTTACTTCTCCAAAATGGTCATCATTATGTACTCCTTGATGCTATGCCCGTAGACAACTTCTCATTTTTTGCTCAAAAGCCCCCCTTCGT
>NW_026727142.1:0-69714 GCF_029784015.1 Lycium ferocissimum | reverse complement strand
ATGTTAATACCTGTTCTGTTCAAACTAAATCGGTATTTAAACGAAAAAGATTCCCAAGGAAATATTACACAAAATTTCAAAGTCGAAAAGGGCATAGATACTTTGGTAGACCTGGTGGTCTAAACAAGAGGTTCGCGCCAATACTTAGCAAGGTAGGCGGCTATCGGTTTTTTGGAAGGCCAGATTTCAAAGGAAGTAATAAGGCACTTGTTGGTTCATATGGTGTAATCAAGATATTCACAAATACTTGGAGGAAGGAACTGTTACACCTCGCAGTTTTGTACGTTGAGATTCATTAGCTGTTGGTTGTTTTAATTGTGGACACTGGAGTTACCTTCTAGGATATATGAGATTATATGCGCCTATATTATGGTTATGAGGGTTTAAGTTCATATAGTAAGCTACGGAAGGATTGGAAAACAAGTGAATTAAGGAAATTAAATTTGTTGGAACTTTGGAAAGAAGATGGGGGCAATTTTGGTCCAACTTGAGGAAGGAATATCTCCTAACATACTAGGAGTTTTGAAGTGAAACAAAAGCCTAAATTGAAGTTTTATGAAGTCTAGTTTCTAACACAACAAACCGCTCGTCGATATGACGTCGAAGTAGAGAATTATGGATGTTACAATTCAGGCGGGCAGAGGAAAACACGCAGCTACAATACGCGACACGCACGCTACAGTGCTCGGAAAGTCCTAGGTCGGTGCAGACCGACCCTATAACAATATAAAAAGGGGATTTACCCCTTATTTTCATTCAACCACCTACCCAAACCTTCCCTGACCCCCTTATTTTCTCCCAACTTCTTCCATAATATTTTAGCCCAAATTAAGTGAAACCCCGGGATTTAGGCTCGGGAAGCGTATAAGGTCTTGTAGTTCTTGTTCTAAACAATGAATCTCAACGAATCAAAGGAGGCCGCCGAAGATAAATAAGATTTCAAGCTCTACCAACCTTTATTGAGGTAAGGATATTTTTTACTATGGATATTATGAATTGTATCATGAAAATTTAGTTGTTAAAGCTTTGTAAAGTCTAGTGATTGGTTGAGAAATTGGGGAATCATCGTTTGGCATGTTTTATTGAGCATATTGATGTTGATGATGATGTTGTTGATATTGGTGTTGCTATTGTTATTGTTTTAATGGTATTGTGATTTTGTGCTAGGGATATAAACAGGGGAGATACTGCCCGAATTCCGGCAGATTCTAAGAGGATTTAATTTGAAGGCTTAAAACAAGCATATGACGATAAGCCTAACAATAGTATGAATTCTCTTGAATGTAGATTTAAGAGCTTGGAAGGACAAGCGTTAAGTAGTTAAAGTAAGGCGACCGAAAAGGTATGTTAATGCTATCCTTTTCTTTCTTAAGGCATGATTCCTTTGTTGTGAACCTAGACATGATATCTTCAATAACCCTGTTTCTAACGATACCAAAGCTTATAGTTCCCGATGTTCTTATGATATCACTGAGTTTGTTTTATGACTATAGATGTTATTCATTGATGTTGATCTCATCTTATGATTTTGTTCTTTCAAGGTGAGATATGTTTATGATGATATTTCCAGAATGTTACTCGGAGGTTTACCGACCTTGCGTCACTCCGATGTGTTTAGAAATTTGTACTTAAGCAATGTTTTGTAGGACATGAATAGAGTGCTAGAAGAGGATCCCTCATGAGGTAGTTGATGCTAGAAGAGAGGCTTATGATGTATCTCAGGATTTAGTTAATGTTAGTTAAGCGGGAAGAAGTCGTAATGGCCCAGAACTGTGCTTATAAGTCTTATGTGATCATGTACGCAATAACGGACAAGTGATGACCATGAGAAGTGCATAGAGATTACTCGTGAAGGCCGGGTCATGATGTTGATTATTATATTTACCACTGGTCTACGACCAGTTGGGCAGCTATGTATTTACCACCATGCTACGGCTGGTTAGGCCGTTACCACTGAGTTATGGCTGGTCGGGGGCGATTCGCTCTACTATCGAAACGTGTCCCCGAAGAGCGGTTACAAGCAGGTGCTACGGTCGACAGGCGATTACTTCGATCGATTGGGCGGAAACACCCGAAGGATGATACGTAGGTCAGGATCACAGTATTATACAAAGATTTAGTTAAAGATATGAGAGTATAAAGAGACATGCGTACTAGATTCTCATTAGTAAGCCAGTTGTGCCAAGTTGATTCTTATCCTTCTTCTTTGCAGCACATGTTTATTATGTTACAGTTCCGCCTTACATACTCGGTACACTATTCGTACTGACGTTCTTTTGCTTTTGGACGTTGCGTTCATGCCCACAGATATAGACATATAAGACGAGGACCTTCCACAGTAGGCTGCCTCCAGGTACTAGTCTTTATTTGTGGGCTCCACTTTTTCACGAGAATTGCCGAATTTGGGTTCGTATATGTATTTTTGTCTGTTACGAGTATGTCGGGGGCCCTGTCCCAACTTGTATACTTCAATCATTGCGGAAGTTCTTCGATAGGCTCCGAAAGTTCAACTTGAAATTGAACCCAGCTAAATGTGCGTTAGGAGTACCGACCGAAAAATTACTGGGGTTCATAGTTAGCCGAAGGGGCATAGAGCTAGATCTAATGAAGATCAAAGAAATCCAACAATTAATTAGCTCCTCCCAAAACTAAGAAAGAAGTCATGAGTTTTCTGGAAAGGTTAAATTACATTGGACGATTCATAGCTCAATCCACCATCATTGTGGAGCCCATCCTTAAGCTTTTGAAGAAGGACGCTCTTACAAAATGGCCAATAGGCATTTGATACTATCAAGAGATACATTTCCAATCCACCAGTCTTGGCAACCTTGGGCACGAGGAGCCAACGATGCTTTGTACTTGCCTCGATTGTTGAAAATGCCTTTGGTTGCGTGTTAGGACAACACGATGAAAAAGGGAAAAAAAACGTGCCATTTACTATCTGAGCATGAAATTCACTGCCTGTGAGGCAAGATACACGCTAGTGAAGAAAACCTATTTTGCTCTAACTTGGGTGGCTCAGAAATTGAGACATTATTTGTCCTCATAGACCACTCACCTTATATCCAAGATGGATCCGTTGAGGTACATATTCCGTCGACCCGTACTGTCGGGAAGTTGGCTAAATGGCAGATGTTGTTAAGTGAATTCGACATCGTGTACATAGCTTAGAAGGCAGTTAAAGGACAGCCTTTGGCTGACTTACAAGCTGCAAGCTCGGTAGATGAAGAACTCAAACCACTTCACACTCGTTTCCCAGACGAGGGGGTGTTGGCCATTAAAGAAGAAGAGACAAAATCTTACACTGCCTGGAGACTGTTCTTCGACGAAGCGATAAATTACAAAGGTTCGGGAATTGGAGCGGTTTTGATATCAGAAAATGGGCAACACTACCCCATGGCCGCAAGGCTCAAATTTCGTTGTACCAACAACATGGTTGAATACGAAGCCTGCATTCTAGGTCTCCAAATGGCACTGTATATGGACATTGATGAATTGTTGTTCATTGGAGATTCCAACCTACCGATTCATCAAGTACAAGGTGAATGGACCACTAAGAATGAAAAGATCTTGCCATAAGTGAACTTGGCACAAAAATTATGCAAGTGCTCTGAATGAATTTGCTGATGCATTGACCACAATAGAATCAATTATTCAATATCCTGAAAGTATTCATATTAACCTGCTAAGGATAAGCCTGAAAGAAGAGCATGCTCATTGTTTCCACGTGGAGGCTGAGCCAGATGGTAAGCCATGGTACAATGACATCAAAATATACTTGGAAAGAAGGGAATATCCCGAAGGCATAACGAGTGGACAAAAGAAGACCATCATAAGAATGGCAAATGGCTTCTTTCTGAACAAGGAAGTATCATACAAACAAACACTGAATTTGGGATTGCTATGATGCCTAGACGCCGGTGAGGCCACCCGATTGCAGGAAGAACTACACACATGGACTCTCGGACACCACATGAACGGATTTGTATTGGCCAAAAAGGTTATCAGAGCCGGATATTATTAGATGACTATGGAGAGTGACTGTTGGAAATATGTACAAAAATGCCATCAATGCCAGATCCACAGGGATTTAATTAGAGTGCCACCAAGCGAGCTTAACGTTATGAGCTCACCATGGCCGCCGTTGCTTGGGGCATGGATGTAGTTGGACCCATTGAACCCGCAGCTTCAAATGGCCACTGATTCATTTTAGTTATCATTCACTACTTCACTAAATAGGTGGAAGCAACATCTCACAAGTCAGTAACAAAGAAAGTGGTAGCTGACTTCGTGCGGCGGCGTCATCATATGCCGTTTGGCGTATACCGAGTCCATCATAAGGCGACAATGGGCAAATGCGAATAACCATCTGATGAAGGATATTTTTGAGCAATTCAAGATCACTCATTGGAACTCGACAGCTACCGGCCACAAATTAATGGAGCCGTAGAAGCAGCCACCAAGAATATCAAGGGGATATTGAGGAAAATGACTGATAATTATAAGGGTTGGCATGAGCAGTTGCCTTGTGCTTTGTTGGGATACCGTACTGTAGCCAGAACTTTAATAGGAGCAACTCCATATATGTTAGTCTATGGTCTTGAAACGGTTAATACACCTAAGTTGAGATACCTTCCTTTCGGAATCATTCGAAAAAGTAGAAATTTGGATAATCTTTGAATGAGTCCGAGCTCGATATGGCAGATTGCTTTGTCGACTAGAAAAGGATGGTTGCCATACCCCATGGTTAACTATACCGCCAAATGATGGCAAAATCCTTCAACAAATGAGTTAAGGCTTGACTCATTCAAATCGGGCAACTAGTGCTCAAAAGAATTTTCCCACTACAAGATGAATAAAAAGGAAAATTCGCTCCTAACTAGCAAGGTCCCTATGTGGTTCGCAAAGTACTCTCCGGAGGAGCAGTAGTACTAGCGGAAATGGATGGACAAGAGTAGTCGAAGCCGATCAATGCTGATGCAATCAAGCGCTACTATGCATAAAGACAAAGTTTCTCAGTTTGTAATAGTACCTTTTGCTTGTAATCATTACTCTTGTTTTCTTGTATTAATTATTTCCTTTTGCTTGTAATAGTCTTATAATAGACGGGAAAAATAAAACAACTTTTGTAATATGAATTATGCAATGACCTGATTTCCCTACAGTGGATACGTAGGCAGTCCATCTGCGACCCGATCGTATTATTAGTAAAAACTAAAAACTCATTTACTTTTATTTTGAACTACATTCGACCTCATTCCTGTTGCGACAGGATACGTAGGCACTCTTTGAGCTCGGTCGCACCAAAAGAAAAAATCAAGAAACCCTTAGGAAGCCTTAGAGATAGGACTTCACAAAGGATGCAAGGATTGCTGCATGCCCAACTGGGGCAGAATTTTTGAGAAAATCTAAAAAATTCGCGCCATCAATCCACTGAAAAATTTCTCATTTGTTGACTTACCCAGAAGTTTTAGCCTCGGTTCGTCGATCAAAATTTAAGTTCGTCGATCGAATTTAAATTAGACGAATTTTTTGAAAAAGGTCACAAAATTCTCAAAGAAAGAACCGGTCATGAAGAAAGGGATATCCCTCATTCAAAGCACATGTCATGACAATTAACCTTACAGCTTTCAAAACAATGCACTTATTTCCCTACAAATAGATATCTTTATGGTAACTTTTCAAAAACGATTTGCTGCATAATGAAAATAAATTCATCTTTCGAATATCGGAGCCAAAGGGGTTTCGAGTCCAGAAAGCCAAAGATGCAAATGTGCCAGCAACATGGATCAACTTAAAATAGGAAAAAACTAACTTATTTCTGATGCAGGTCTCCAGGACGTCGGGAGGACGATCCCCTTTTATAACTTTGTTTTATGTGCAAGAAATTGTTCGCTAAAAGAAGGCTTAAGATAGATGCAGAGATTAGAGCACGAGACAGATAAAAGATTGAAAACGCCAAAAGGAAGAATATCTAGCCATAAGGGCTACCAAAGATTTAAAATGCCGAAAGGGCAAATATTTGACCATGAGCACTATAATAAGACAAAAAATGCCAAAAGGGCGAATATTTGGCCACAAAGGCTATAAAAGGACGAAAATGCCATAAGGGCAAATATTTAGCCCCGAGGGCTATAAAAGATTAGAATGCCACAAGGTAAAACACCTGGCCATGAGGGACCATAAAGAACAAAATACCATAATGGCAAAAATCACCGGCCAATGGGGTCGTAGTAAAACAACACGGCATACCTGACCAAGAGGGTCACAGCCGGCATAAAGGACGAAAGAAAGACGATTCAGCTGAAGGGGCCATATCTGTCATTCGCATCACTTCTTCTTATTTTCCATGAGGGCCATTGCATATCTATTTTCCTGTTGCCGAGAGGGCCATCACTTCTTTTTATTTGCCATGAGGGCCATTGCATATCTATTTTCCTGTTGCCGAGAGGGCCATCACTTCTTCTTATTTGCCATGAGGGCCATTGTATATCTATTTTCCTGTTGCCAGGAGGACCATTCATACAAACATGCTAAGAGGGTCATTCAAACAAACACGTAAAGAGGGCCATTCATACAAACATGCCAAGAAGGCCGCATACAAACATGCCGAGAGGGCCATTTATTCAAATTGCCAAAAGGTCCGTGCATACAAGCTACCGGATATAATCAACATGATAAAGCGATGTAAAGCCGGTCATGAGACCACAATATTCGCTCAAAAAAGACAAAGCGATGCAAAACCGATCATGAGACTACATTATTCTCTCAAAAAGACAAGATGATGTAAATCCTGTCAGATGACAGCAGTATTTGTCACCAAAAATCAATGTTACTCAGCAGATGGAAATAAATTTATAGCCACCAGACAGAGCATGTTGATCAAATCAAATCCAGACAGATTGCGGAGCAGACACGAACTTTTTCTCACGCAGCCGGTCGAGATAGGGTGACCATGAGAGTCAAGCTCTCCGGCCAAGACTTGGAAGATCACTCCTCCCGCTCAGCCACACAAGAACAATTATTTCCTTATGTGCTTAATTTTTTTAATTTATTATTTATTTTATTTCGTTACCGATCGGACACACACAAAGGCAGTCTCGGATAAGGGATAACCTTTTTTCCAATCGAGTCGAACTACAAGTGACTTGATTCCCAAGAATAGGGATATGTAGGCGGACTCAATGCCAGAGAGTCAGTGACACTCCAACCAATCACTTCAGACTTCCCGGTTTGATAGCCGGGAAATTTGAGATTTCTTTAAATTTGCATTTAGAAGTCATAATCGAGTCAAACTATAAATGGCCTGAATTCTCATGAAAGCTGAGATTTGTAGAAAACCCAGGAACTGAGGTCTGGCCATATACTTTTAAAATTGCATAAAAAAGAGGTAGTATGAGTTGGGTCAGTCAAAAATCAGGGTTAGTTAAATTTAGTTGCTCGGGGATGGTCCCGCCATCCCCTAACACCGAAGGGGTAGTTGTTGACACCTTATTTTTTACCTCCCATAATTTATTTTAATTACCCATAATCCTTGAATATTAAACAGAGTGAAATATGTATTTTTAAAGTCAAAATGATTTTATAAAATTAGTTAGATAATATTTTACCATTCTTGTTGGTAAAATAATTTCTATAATGTTATAAATCATTTGGAAATTAATTTGCAACAATTATGATACATTTGCTAAAACTAATCAAGGAAATAGTTTAAAATAATTATTTATTTAATTGTTTGAATTATCACAAATCAATTAGCAAGTATTTTACTCTGTTTAAATTCAAGAAGTCTGATTAATTAAGTGAATTAATCTTTTTACCCCTCAACTCTTAAATTTTTGCATTTTATCACAACTATTTGAGTGTTTAATTGTGGATTAATTCCATAAATTTGTTTGTTATGTGACTAATAGTGGCTACAATTGAGATAATTAATTTATTGGGCAATTTTTGTGATAATTGAGATAGTCAATTTTCATGGTTTAAATCAATTAATGTCATAATTGCAAATTATGTCAATTTGCATAATCAAGTGGGCAAGTTAGTCAATCATGGCCATAATTGAAATAGAAAATTTCATAGCTTAATTCAGTTAAGGTCATTTTTGCAAAAAATAGCTTTTAACTAGTTATAACATGGTCATAATTAAAATGTTCAATTAATGGACATTGTTTAAATTTGGCTACCTATTAAATTTTGCTTATTTACCCCACCCATATATACACGAATATACATTAGTATATGAGTATACATGTATACTCATGTATATCATATATATATGACAAATCAGGCCCCTTTTCCTTTTAAAAAAAGATTGAGCCGAGTCCTACCCAATAAGGCCAGACCCGACCCAATCCCTCTCGTATACAACAATACAAACAGACCCTAGAGGTCTCATTTGTGTCTAATTCTAAGAGGAGGGGCAAACCCTGGCTATTGCGGGTCACCCCTCTCTCTCTCGTCTCGTCATCTACCCAATTTTGGCAAAATTTCATAAAGCTTTTTTCTTTTTCCAGGCCTGTATAGCCTTGAAGGGTAAGGAAATTAATGCCCACAACCGTTTCCAATGGAAATCAACCAAACAAGATGTTATTATGACTCGTTTTTATTTTCTTTCTTGTTTTTGTGAGAAATCAAACGGTCAACACTGCTTTTGTTTAATTGTTCTTGTTTGTTTTCGATTTTTAATGTTGCGTTATTATAGGCTCTTGAATAACTTTTGTGATCCATTTGTGTTGGCCAAAATCGGACCCCTGATACCCGATTTGACTTAATCCTAGCCCTACAATGCTATAATGTGAGGAGGAAATCCCTAAATTAGGATTTTTCCCACATCGGCTAAACCTAGGATTTGGGGTTTTTTGATTTCTATATAAAGGACCACAAATCGTTCATTTTGAGGGAGAGATAGAGGGGAATATCACATACATTCACCTAAAAACTTGATTTTTCTTAAGTTTTGGCATAATTGCTTTGAAACATTGAATTTCAGGTTAAGTTAAAATTTTAAATACTTTTTCTTTGTTTGTGTGGCTAAGTTATGAGGATAAGGAGCAAAAAGGGTCTCCAAAGGTTCAATCTCTACAGATGCTGCACTCAAAAAAGGTAATCCACTTTCCTTTAGTTAATTTTTATTATTCTGTGTCTTAGATTGCTTTTGTGTGATTTATTTTCTGTCTTGTGTAGTCTTTTAGGCTTAGTTAATCTTAGTTTAAGTTTTCTTTAGTGTGATTCTAGGGCTGTTCAATGTCAATCATGTTGCCTAGTTAGAATTTTGCATTGCGTTATCACTATTAGTCTAGGTTAGTAGTTAGCTAATCCTACCTACATGTTTAACTAGGACAAAGTGTTTGCGGTTCTTGATCATCATGACTATATGCTTAGTTAGGATTGAGAATTTATAATCTCTGTTGATCATGTCTAAGTACTTACCTGTCTCAGATTAGTTGGTTTACAGTTTCTATTGATCATATCAAAAGTGTTTATCTGCTTTGAGATCAGTTGACCTATAGTCGGATAAATTATATTACTTGATTGTTTTAAGGTTAGTTAGTTTGTAACCCTCTTTAACCATGCTCATACACTTAACTAATTGATTAGGATTATTTAACCCATATTTGTTTCATTCAAGTTTGATAAATCATGGGTTGTGGTTGATTAAGTAGGGTTTGTGTGTTAGTAATAGTTAAACCATGTTCATTAATTTGGGTTTGTAACTCTGATTAAAAGCTGTCATACATGTTTCATTAAATTAACTACAGACCAGTAGCTATTTGACTGTGTTTCTTGTGTGCTTCTAACTGGTTCCTTCCTCCAACTATTTGTAAATATCTTGATTACACCATATGAACCAACAAGTGCCTTATTAGTTCCTTTGGAATCTGGCATAAAAAACAAAACGGATAGCCTGTCTTATCTTGTTAAGTATTGGTGCTGAACCTCTTGTTTGTATTCACTTGTGGTCTGCCAAAGTATCCATGCCCTTTCTACTTTGAAATTTTGTGTAATATTTCCTTGGGATTTTGTTTTGTCTGTTCTAAATACCTGCACTTAGTTTGAACATGAACAGGAGTATTAACACTTGAGTTAATGGAGTAAGATCTAAAGGACATATTAACAAGAGGTGATCACTTAAAATGTGAAGGATCATGGGTGTGACTTACCTAGGATCAGGAAGGAAAGGGACAGGACTTAGAGTTTCTAGTCAGACACAGTTAGTTCTTTTTCATCTTTGGTTGCTGGGGTTCCCTTATGTGAAATCACACTTATGGGACCCTCTAGGATGATTAAAAGGTTTAACATATCAAGGTAATCCATTGTTGTTAAAGTGGTCTTTAAAGTTTAAATCTCACTTCAAAAAAAAAAAAAAAAAAAGTGTGATGAATCTATGTTTTTTCTTTCTTTTCTTTTAACCAAAGCTATGCGCTATTTAAAGCTGTTAGATTCTGCCTTGCTAAGATTAACCACCATGAAAAATCCCATCCCTCTTTTCCATTTTTTGTTGCTGATATATACATATGCAATATACTGAATATATACAGAATATGCATGACCTATATACATCATAGTGTACACAAGAAGTATATATTTTAAATACCATTAACCAATCCTGGAACCTGGTTTTCTCTCTCTCTCTTTTTTTTTTTTTTTTTTTTTTTTTTTTTTTTTTTTACATATTATGGATAAAGTGTTGAGGCAAAATCTACCCCATTAAGTATTTACTCTATGGACCTGTTTGGATTGTTCCAGTTTTCTTGTTAATTGGGCCTACCTGCATTTGTTTCCTTTTGGCTTTGAAGAGGCATACCCTTTTCGCTTAAACCCTGTTAAAACTATATATACACTATATACATGTAGCTATGCGCATATATTTGTTTCAAATATTTGCTTGGTTTAAAATTCTTTGTTAGTTCAATAAGAGAATTTAGATACTTTCTAACATGTATCTTCTTTTTCCCCTCTGTGTTCGCATGTGAAATATCGCGGGCCACTTGGGCTATTCCTATCTATCAAAACTGTTGGGCCTCATATTCATTTGATTGAGTCCGTAGGAGAAAGGGAAGCTAATATATATTGAAGGCACAGCCATGGGTGAAAATGGCCACTGGTGGGCTTGGGTAGGCCCACCAGTTCGATAAACCTCTTATATCATTTCATTTTTTTGCATTTTTGTATATATGTTGTGTATATGTATGTAAACAACTATGTGGAATATTGGAACCCTATAGGAATTAGAATTTAGGAAAATATTTAGTATTTTAGGAAAGTCGCCTTTAATATTTTCAAACTTGGTCACTTTAAGATAGCGTAAAATAGAATTTCGGATTGATTTTTTTTTAAGCAGTAAAGATTTACTAAGTGGGCTAAGCAATTTCAAGACCGGTTAGAAAATGGTTTTTGACCTTTCGTCCTTGGTAAATTATAACTAGTACCTGTCTTAGGCCTTAAGCCCATTAGTAAACTATTAATTGCCCAATGGATTTTGATGCATAAATTGAATTGATAGACAAAAAATGATTTTTGAAATCACGCAATGACTATGCTATTTTAAGACTTGGGCCTATCACTTGAATAAAGACAACAAATACGGGACATTTTGAAAGCAAAGTGGTGAATTTGAGATTTTTTTTTAGTGGAAACGGGACTATAAGAAAATCTGAAAATTGAGGTTTAAAATCTGGGCTTAGTTAAAAAAAAATATGGACCTGTGAGATTTGGATTGAAACTTATAAGATAATTTGGGCCAAAGGCCCAAAACATTATGGACCGAGGCAAAAGGAAATGTGTTTGGACCAGCTTTGAGGATAAAGGATTTTCTGAACTTGGAATATGGTTAGATTCTATGGGCATCAAAAGTGATTTAAATTAAGCTTAAAAAACTATCTTTATATATATATATATATGTGTGTGTGTGTGTGTGTGTGTGTGTGTGTGTAAAAAACGGAGATGTACTCCATATTTTCCTATATTATATAACCCATAAGTATTAAACTCATTTTATTTGGACTAGAATAGTAGCAACTCTACTCGGGAGAAATTTCGAGTGTTTCCTAGTCCGGCAATAAAGTGAGTTGAACACTTATTTGGATTTTCAAAACCAAAAGCCCTTTTTATAATGGGACTTTTTGCCAAATTTTTTCCTAAATTGTGATAAAGAAATGAATGACATTTTTGTTGAAAACTAAACATTTTTAAGCAAATAAATACAGTAAATCACACATTGATGCTCATAGGTCAATCGTATTCTACGGATCTTTAATAGTAGGGTGCGTAAAACCTTCCCTATCACCGGAACCCTTGCCTTGAACTTTTGTCCAATAAGACTTTTTCTCTTATTTGAAAAACTCTTTGAACCTGGTTTTTCTAGTTTTCCTTAAATAAATTAGGTGGCGAATCTGAAATACTAAAATCAAATTAGAGCACCAACAACCTCATAGTAACTTTTATGCCTTAACCCGCGTAAAAGCAAACCGTAACACATGCGACTATTCGACCGAATTTTAACTGATGAGGTCGCTGAATGGTTCTCAACCTAAGGCATGTGCCAATGGTTTACTTGGGAAGACATGGCAGAAAGCTTCATGGAGAGATTTTGATTCAACTGCGAAATAGTGCCTGAACGATACTACCTTGAAAAGGTCATACAAAAGTCAACTAAGAACTATAGAGAGTTCGCCAGCCGGTGGAGGGCCGAAGCAGCTCGTGTGCAGCCGCCAATGTGTGAGGGAGAGCTGGTCTCCATATTCATCAGATCACAGGAACCAGACTTCTATGACAGAATGCCTCCATGGCCGGAAGGCCCTTCGCTGAATTAGTCAAAATGGGAGAGGTCATAAAAGATGGCCTCAAGTCTGGCAAGATCATCAGCGTCTTCAACAAGGAATCTGGACATGCCGCTGTGAGAGTCTTCCGTTAAAAGAAAAAGGACGTGACGAGCATATCCCATGTACCAAGCCCAAACCCCAAAAGCGGGAAGAACCACACTCTTCTCACTAAGCTACAGCCCTACACCAATATTCTATGCATAACCAGGCTTTATCACTACTGTGTCGGCTTATGTCGCTCCACTAAGCACCCGAGTACCCGCTCCTATTTACCCAGCACCACACATAAACTTATCAACCACCATAATAAAAGTACTACATGCTTACCGTCCACCACAAATCCATCCACCACCACATTACCAAAATCAACCACCACCACTAGCGTACAATGCTCCATGTCCTGCTTTTGAGAAGAAGCCAGCAAGAGAATTTACAACACTTCTTGAGCCAAGGGCTCAACTCTTTGAAAGGTTACACGCCGCAGGCTTAATCCAGAAAGTCCCTCCAAAATCGGCTCAGCCCGGGAATAGGTTTTTCAGGGCCGATTAGACTTGTGCCTATCATTTAGGGGGGAATGGGCACAACACAGAAGATTGCATAAATCTCAAACATAAGATCCAAGATCGGATTGACAAGGGAGAGATCATCCTGGAAGCCACAACTCCCTATGTAAACACAAACCCGTTGCCCAATCATGGAAACAACGGAGTCCACATGATTGAAAAGGACGAAGACTGGGAAGCTTGCAGGGCATTAGTCCCTAGAACAGTTAAGTCCATTGAACAAACAGTGGCTTTCCTCACACTCCAGGATCGTCCTAATTTCAAGGTTCTGATCCCGGCACCAGAAATTCCAAAGTCTATACCAAGGTTTGAAACCTTAGTCCTAGAACCGATGCTCGCTCCCAAAGAATCAATCACTGTTCAAGCATCCATGGCCCGAGGCATGACTCGCTCAGGAAGATGTTACACCCCTAAAGAACTGGCCCAAAATGCTGTGAAAAAGGAAAATACCCAGATGAGGGTAATAACTGAAGGAGAAGCTGCAGATTTCTGGTGGCATATGCAGCAAAAGGATTATTCAATTATTGAGCATATGAAGAAAACACCAGTACAAATATCTGTGTTAGCACTACTATCCAGCTCGCCATCACACAGGCAAGCTCTCATCAAAGTTGTTAGACCCCGTACTTTGTACGTTGGAATATTCTAAGTCGGTTGCGACAAGTTAAGGACAAGGTTGTAAATTTTTTCGATTTTGTTAAAAGTGCATAAGTTGCATATTCATCTTTTCATTGGCATGGAGTGTTAAGGGTAAAATTGGAATAAGGAAAATTTGGGGTTAAAAGTGAATTATGAAAAGTTAAGCATTTTATGAGAATATGGGGCCAAAAGTGAAAATTTGGAAACTTAGATTTCATGAATTAAGAAGGTCATGTGGCCATGCACATGACTAGTGGGCCATGGGCCACTTGGTTGTATACTATAAGCTTATAAAAGATGATTCATTAATCATCTTCATCATATGATCATCCTAGAAAGTTCAAGAGAATTGGAGAAAAAAAAAAAAGGAGAGACACGGCCAAGGAGAGAAAAATGGAGGTCAAAAAATTGACCATGGAAAATTATTTTCTTCTAGCTTTTCTACTCATTGAAAGGTCCTCGTTAACGTGGAGTGGTTGTGAGAACAAGAAAACCGCTCGTTGTTGTGTTTCACAAAAGCTAGCCGTGGGAGAAGTTGATGGAAAGGGTAAGATTTAATCCTCCTTTACATGTTTTATGGATGTTTTGAACGTGTTATAGTGTATGGAAATGGATGGAAAATCATGAAAGGTTGTACGTTGGAAGTTGTGGCCATAAGTATGTGTTGTTGGTATAAGCATGATGAACCAATTTTATGTAATGTAATTTGATAGTTATGGATGTTGTAGTAGGTGAAAATGAGTGGAATTCATGAAAATATGGAAATTGAAGTGTAGCCGTGTGTGTATGTATGTGTGTGGTGTGATGTGTGTTGTGTAGAAGGAGTGGGTAATTAATTGAATTTAGCATGCTTGTGTGTTGTTATAATGTGTAGAAATTGAATGAAACTCATGAGATTATATGTGTTGGTGTTGGGCCGTGATTAGGGGCTGTTTGGTAGGCAAGAAATGAATTAATGTTATCTAGTATTTTGGTTGTCGTCGTTAGGAATTCGATGATGAAAAATGAAGGTTAATAATCCAAGTTGAAGTTGAAAACCGTGTGGGCTGATTTGAAGCTTAATGTGATCCTATTATGGTTTCTTGTATTTTTGAGATTAATGTTGTTAAAGTATGGATTGTTAGTATGGTTTATGAATTTGGAAGAAAAGAAATGTATTGTTGTTGTTCTTATGGCATTTGGAAGTTTCGGTTTCATTATGTAGTGAATGGGCTGCTTTGGCTATTTTGTAGATTGTTGGAAGCATTCTTAAATCTTGTTTAAATGGTTTGGATTAGTACTTGAACGTATGAACATTGATGTTGGCTTAATCGTATGCGGTTGATTTGAATGAAAGTGGGACATCGTCGAATTGTATAGAAAAGAGTTATTAATGTTAGAATGCGTTTGGAATTACATATGGATATTGTTATTATGATTGTTGGTATGGTTGTTGTTGATATTGGCCGAGTTGAATTCTCGGGGTGTTGAATTTATAGGGGAAAAGCTGCCCAAATTTCTGTAAATAAAGTGCGAGCTTAAAATGGGATTCCGAGGTGTCTAATGACGTGTTGTAGATTTTGGGAAGCCGAGACTCGAGTTTGGATTAGCTTAGGAAGCAATCAAGGTATGTAAGGCTTACCTTTCCTTCTTTTGGCATGTCTTAGATATGAGTAAGGCATGATATGTTATGAGCCTTGGGGGTAATTCTATTCGAAAAATCCGAACATGTTTATGATTCATATTCGCTTTGTGATGTTGGCATCCTTAATATGGTAAAGCTAGGATCCGTATGTCCTTGATATGATTGGATTTGAAATGCTATGTACATGGTTTGTTCCGAAAGGATCTTATGTTTTTGTATGACTAAATTTCAAAAGTTGCATAAAAGTTGGTTTTTTTTTTTAAAAAAAAAAAAAAAAAAAATGAGAGTTTTGTTCCTAAACGATTCCGAAAACTACGAACGTCCGTAACTTTCACAAACAGAACCGGATGGCCTTGATATGCTCAAAAATGACTCCATGATGTATGATGACTATGTTTTCCATAGGCGGGCCCGGCTCGGGTCGATACCCGTTCGTGGGTCCCGCGACTCTCCTTATGTACTTCTGACGACTTTTTGAAAAGAACTTAATATGACTACCTTTTCGACCCCTGAGTATGATCATATATTTGTTTGTTGAGTCTGAAATGTTGATTCGTACACTTATGATTCTGATACGTGACTATGACTTCTGAAGTTCGGTTTGATATGTTCCCGAGTGGTATTCGGAAGAAAATCTGATTTGACTATTTTTAGTTTACCAATGATGGTTCGTTTTGATTAACCTATTAAGTCCTTGAAAATGTTTTAAAGCGTATTTGGTTACTTATGATTATTTTAAAAGTGCATTCGTTGTTACGTTTTTCGCCGAGTCCCGGGCCGGTATGTGATGTGATGTTACCGCTGGATACTTGACCACGGTATGTGTGATATTGACCGCTGGATACTTGACCACGGTATGTGTGATATTGATCGCTGGATACTTGACCGCTGTATGTGTGATATGGACCGCTGGATACTTGACCGCGGTATGTGTATATGTGACAGTGGCCGCTGGGTACTTGACCGCGGTAAGTGTATGTGTGACTTTGATAGTCTGGATTATATGTGTGTGGCTTCTCACTACTCTGCTTGTGCGTATGATTATTGCCTCTTACACCGAGTCCCTCGATAGAGGGCCGGGACACGCTATGTATATGATGATATGATGATGACATGATTTTATCCACCGAGTCCCTCACTAGAGGGCCGGGACACGCTATACACCGAGTCCCTCACTAGAGGGCCGGGACACGCTATACACCGAGTCCCTCACTAGAGGGCCGGGACACGCTATATGTATACATGGTGATGATATGATGATTCTGTTCACCGAGGCCCTCACTAGAGGGCCGGGACACGTTATATGTTATATGTATGTATTCTGAAGTATGATGTGTATTCTGAAGTATGATATGTATTCCGAAATATGATGTGACACGAGTATGATGTGATACGAAGTCTGATAGGATATATGATAACATGATGATATGATGATTACTTACTCATGTTTCTAAGTCCCATGATGATTCGGATATGATATGGATATGCACGAATTATGTTTTAAAGGCAAGTCTTGTGGGTACTGATTATTGTACTACTTTTAAACTCTCATACTTCGGTATGATCTGTGTCTTGTGTTTCATGCTTTACATGCTCAATACATATTCCATACTGACCCCCTTTCTTCGGGGGTTGCGTTTCATGCCGCGCAGGTACCCACAGATGAGTAGGTGATGTTAGCAGAAGATGTTCCGGCTGGATTGGCGAGCTCCATTTCCTCCGGAGTGCGCCGATGTCGAAGTGCTTTTGTATGGTATACGGGTTAAGTTAGAGACTTTGCGGTACGGTGTCGTGTGTGTGATATGTCGGTTTGTGAGCGGCCGCGTGGCCGATGTATTATTATGCATTATCTTGATTTTTTTGTAATCGGCTATGTAAGCCGATATGTCGACGCGCATTATGTTACGGATTCGTTATGACTACAGATTTTATTTGATTTGAAAAAGACAAAAAGTATGATGTTCTTTGAAAAATTTTCTTCTGCAATTTGACACGTTTTGCGGGCCCAGTATGATTATGTGTGTTACGAAAGTCTGCGGTTTCGTTCAGCCCTAGGTAAGGGTCGGGTGCCCATCACACCCTATCGGATTAAGGGTGTGACAAATTGGTACGATCGGACAGTTCGTCCTAGGGGTTGTCTCAAAGTCGTGTCCGGTAGAGTCTTGTTTATGGTGTGAAGCGCGCCACATTTATAAACAGGAGGCTACGGGGCATCTAGGGTGGTTACTCTTCTTTCACATCTGAGATCGTGCCATAGAGCTAAGTCATAGGAGATGGGACTCCTTACCCTGATTTGTGATTGCAGCTGAAGAATGACACCGATAGAAGGAAGTGATTGATGATGTTGGAAGTCACAAAGTACGCAGGTAAGTAAAGGTATGAAAGATATATGTTAGGAAAGATATTGAAGTTGATATTGAAATACAAGTTGAAGATTAAAGGGGGAAAGTAAACAAGAAAGTGTAATAGGTGCCGTTTGAGTTGGGCATACGAGGTATGTTTATTATTTTTGTACTGTTTATGATATTGAGAGCCCCTTGTGGCTGTGATATGATATGATATGATGTGTATATATGTATTTTGGCCCTGTGAGGCATTGTTGGTATTCCTGCGTACAGGTTTTGAGATAGTAAGAAATATAGAGGAAACTACTTAGAAATTTTCCCGGACATAAAGAGAAAATGAGATGTGGATTTGTAATCCGACTTGAAAGGTCGTGTCCACCGTAATGGTAAGATTTGAGTAAGTTGCGAGTATGGCTGACCTCCAGAAAGAAGTAATAGTATGATTAAGACAAGAGTAAGGAGGAAAAGAATTGTGATGGATATGGATATATTGATAAGAAAGCTTGTGAGATATTAAGGATAAAGTGGATTAGAAAGGGTACAGAGTTAAGAAGTGTTATATTATGGGATTGGTTACTAATAAGATATAATGTGAATACTATAAGGGTTGTTATGGAAATAAGTGAAGCCTAGTGAGAAAGTGGTCAAGGTTATGATGTGATCTATGTAGCTAAAATACAAAGGCAAGTGTGAAACGGAAAAACAAGTTATGGAACGAATAAGGAAGGGTTGAGTTAAAGACCAAGAGACAACACGAGATAATGTGCCTAGAATGTTACAAGTCGAGTAAAGGGAATTACAAGAAGGAAAAGTTTAAATCGAGATTCTTAAGACCCTATACGATTAGTTGAACATTCGAGGACGAATGTTCTAAAGGAGAAGGATGTTATACCCCGTACTTTGTACGTTGGAATATTCTAAGTCGGTTGCGACAGGTTAAGGACAAGGTTGTAAATTTTTTTCGATTTTGTTAAAAGTGCATAAGTTGCATATTCATCTTTTCATTGGCATGGAGTGTTAAGGGTAAAATTGGAATAAGAAAAATTTGGGGTTAAAAGTGAATTATGAAAAGTTAAGCATTTTATGAGAATATGGGGCCAAAAGTGAAAATTTGAAAACTTAGATTTCATGAATTAAGAAGGTCATGTGGCCATGCACATGACTAGTGGGCCATGGGCCACTTGGTTGTATACCATAAGCTTATAAAAGATGATTCATTAATCATCTTCATCATATGATCATCCTAGAAAGTTCAAGAGAATTGGAGGAAAAAAAAGAAGGAGAGACACGGCCAAGGAGAGAAAAATGGAGGTCAAAAAATTGACCATGGAAAATTATTTTCTTCTAGCTTTTCTACTCATTGAAAGGTCCTCGTTAACGTGGAGTGGTTGTGAGAACAAGAAAACCGCTCGTTGTTGTGTTTCACAAAAGCTAGCCATGGGAGAAGTTGATGGAAAGGGTAAGATTTAATCCTCCTTTACATGTTTTATGGATGTTTTGAACGTGTTATAGTGTATGGAAATGGATGGAAAATCATGAAAGGTTGTACGTTGGAAGTTGTGGCCGTGAGTATGTGTTGTTGGTATAAGCATGATGAAAGAATTTTATGTAATGTAATTTGATAGTTGTGGATGTTGTAGTAGGTGAAAATGAGTGGAATTCATGAAAATATGGAAATTGAAGTGTAGCCGTGTGTGTATGTGTGTGGCCGTGTGATGTGTGTTGTGTAGAAGGAGTGGGTAATTAATTGAATTTAGCATGCTTGTGTGTTGTTATAATGTGTAGAAATTGAATGAAACTCATAAGATTATATGTGTTGGTGTTGGGCCGTGATTAGGGGCTGTTTGGTAGGCAAGAAATGAATTAATGTTATCTAGTATTTTGGTTGTCGTCGTTAGGAATTCGATGATGAAAAATGAAGGTTAATAATCCAAGTTGAAGTTGAAAACCGTGTGGGCTGATTTGAAGCTTAATGTGATCCTATTATGATTTCTTGTATTTTTTAGATTAATGTTGTTAAAGTATGGATTGTTAGTATGGTTTATGAATTTGGAAGAAAAGAAATGTATTGTTGTTGTTCTTATGGCATTTGGAAGTTTCGGGTTTCATTATGTAGTGAATGGGCTGATTTGGCTATTTTGTAGATTGTTGGAAGCATTCTTAAATCTTGTTTAAATGGTTTGGATTAGTACTTGAACGTATGAACATTGATGTTGGCTTGATCGTATGCGGTTGATTTGAATGAAAGTGACATCGTCGAATTGTATAGAAAAGAGTTATTAATGTTAGAATGCGTTTGGAATTACTTATGGATATTGTTATTATGATTGTTGGTATGGTTGTTGTTGATATTGGCCGAGTTGAATTCTCGGGGTGTTGAATTTATAGGGAAAATGCTGCCCAAATTTCTGTAAATAAAGTGCGAGCTTAAAATGGGATTCCGAGGTGTCTAATGACGTGTTGTAGATTTTGGGAAGCCGAGACTCGAGTTTGGATTAGCTTAGGAAGCAATCAAGGTATGTAAGGCTTACCTTTCCTTCTTTTGGCATGTCTTAGATATGAGTAAGGTATGATATGTTATGAGCCTTGGGGGTAATTCTATTCGAAAAATCCGAACATGTTTATGATTCATATTCGCTTTGTGATGTTGGCATCCTTAATATGGTCAAGCTATGATCCGTATGTCCTTGATATGATTGGATTTGAAATTCTATGTACATGGTTTGTTCCGAAAGGATCTTATGTCTTTTGTATGACTAAATTTCAAAAGTTGCATAAAAGTTGGTTTTTTTTTTTAAAAAAAAAGAGAGTTTTGTTCCTAAACGATTCCGAAAACTACGAACGTCCGTAACATTCACAAACAGAACCGGATGGCCTTGATATGCTCAAAAATGACTCCATCATGAATGATGACTATGTTTTCCATAGGCGGGCCCGGCTCGGGTCGATACCCGTTCGTGGGTCCCGCGACTCTCCTTATGTACTTCTGACGACTTTTTGAAAAGAACTTAATATGACTACCTTTTCGACCCCTGAGTATGATCATATATTTGTTTGTTGAGTCTGAAATGTTGATTCGCATACTTATGATTCCGATACGTGACTATGACTTCTGAAGTTCGGTTTGATATGTTCCCGAGTGGTATTCGGAAGAAAATCTGATTTGACTACTGTTTTAGTTTACCAATGATGGTTCGTTTTGATTAACCTATTAAGTCTTTGAAAATGTTTTAAACTATATTTGGTTACTTATGATTCTGCTCGTGCATTCTGTTGTTACGTTTTTCACAGAGTCCCGGGCCGGTATGTGATGTGATGTTACCGCTGGATTCTTGACCGCGATATGTGATGTGATGTTACCGCTGGATACTTGACCACGGTATGTGTGATGTTACCGCTGGATTCTTGACCGCGATATGTGATGTGATGTTACCGCTGGATACTTGACCGCGGTATGTGTGATATTGACCGCTGGATACTTGACCGCGGTATGTGTATATATGACATTGGCCAATGGGTACTTGACCGCGGTAAGTGTATGTGTGACTTTGACAGTCTGGATTATGTGTGTGTGGCTTCTCACTACTCTGCTTGTGCGTATGATTATTGCCTCTTACACCGAGTCCCTCGATAGAGGGCCGGGACACGCTATTTATATGATGATGACATGATTTTATCCACCGAGTCCCTCACTAGAGGGCCGGGACACGCTATACACCGAGTCCCTCACTAGAGGGCCGGGACACGCTATATGTATACATGGTGATGATATGATGATTCTGTTCACCGAGTCCCTCACTGGAGGGCCGGGACACGTTATATGTTATATGTGTGTATTCGAAGTATGATGTGTATTCTCAAGTATGATATGTATTCAAATATGATGTGACACGAGTATGATGTGATACGAAGTCCGATAGGATATATGATAACATGATGATATGATGATTACTTACTCACGT
This sequence comes from Lycium ferocissimum, assembly GCF_029784015.1. Taxonomy (NCBI): domain Eukaryota; kingdom Viridiplantae; phylum Streptophyta; class Magnoliopsida; order Solanales; family Solanaceae; genus Lycium; species Lycium ferocissimum. The sequence goes on along the minus strand of NW_026727142.1, from coordinate 47,757 downwards.
TTCTAAGTCCCATGATGATTCGGATATGATATGGATATGCACGAATTATCTTTTAAAGGCAAGTCTTGTGGGTACTGATTATTGTACTACTTTTCTGTACTTCGTACTTCAGTATGATCCTGTGTACTGTGTTTCATGCTTTACATGCTCGGTACATATTATCGACCCCTTTCTTCGGGCCGCGTTTCATGCCGCGCAGTACCCGCGGATGAGTTGGTGATGTTAGCGAGAAGATGTTCCTACTTGGATTGGCAAGCTCCATTTCCTCCGGAGTGCCGCCGATGTCGAATGCTTTTGTATGGTATCTCGGAGTTAAGTTAGAGACTTTGCGAACGGTGTCGGTGTGTGATATATCGGTTTTGTGAGCGGTGCGCGTAAGCCGATGTATTATTATGCATTATGCTGCAGATTTGTTTTGTAATCGGCTATGTAAGCCGATATGTCAGTACGCATTATGTTACAGATTCGTTATGACTACAGATTTTATTTGATATGAAAAAGACGAAAAGTATGATGTTCTTTGAAAAATTTTCTTCTGCAATTTGACACGTTTTGCGGGCCCAGTATGATTATGCGTGTTACGAAAGTCTGCGGGTTCGCTCGGCCCTAGGTAAGGGTCGGGTGCCCATCACACCCTATCGTATTAAGGGTGTGACAAAAGTGTTGGATGATGCACACATGCCAGCAGGTACGATCAGTGAGGATCTACCTCGAAGAGTCACCAAAAACTGCAAGCCAATATAGCCGGAGTGCCTCAGCAGTGTCAGGAAAGGCTTCTAAGCCATCGAAGGTCAGTCGCCTCTCTTCCCAGATACTTCTCTTTTGCTTGACTTTTTTTTTTTTTTGTTGGAGCGATCCCCTGCTCATATAGTTCTTTGGCTCCCTTGATTGGGAACCACATTTTATCATCCTCCAGTTGCTTAGTTCGGATCTCCAACCTTCGGCCCTCATGCTCACTATCTGGAACCCCATAACTAGATAGGGCAGAGGAAGCCTCGCCTGAGCCACTCACTCATTCAGTGCCCTCGGTTTTCGCTCTACTTCCTTGCTCAGTACCCTCAGTTTCTGCCTCTCCCAAAGCGAATGCTGAGGATCCTTCCTCCTCCTCTTCAGACCGGAAGGAGGCAGACGCTGAGGGTGTCATGGTTAGGGGTTGGGATGTTGTGCCCCCCTCCCCCTCCAGATCTTCTTCTTATGCATGACCTCCTCCTCCTCCTCCTCCTCTTCAGAGTGGGAGGGGGAGTCATGTAAGGCATATGTGACATCTGCTCAGTCTTGACCACGGCCTTGGCCTCTTGGCTCGGTACCTCTCTTTACTTAGTGTTTTGCAGTTGTTGACACCTAATTTTTGACCTCCCGTAATTGTTTTTAATTACTCAGAGTCCTTGGATGACAAACCAAGTGAACTATGCATTTTAGAGGTCAAAATGATTTTTATAAAAATTGTTTAGGTCAATATTTTACCCCTCTTAATTGGTAAAATAATTTTTTATGATAAATCATTTGCGAATTAATTTGTACATTTTATGGCATTTATAGGATATTTGTTAGATTTAATCAAAGAAAATCAATTTCAAATAATTACTTATTTAATTGTTTAAATTGTCAAAAACTCAAATTAGCAAATATATTGTTCCCTTAATCCAAGGAATTTGATTAATTAAAAGAAATTGACCGTTTTACCCCTCAATCCTTAATTTTGTGCATTGGCATAATTTATTAAAATTAATCATAATTGTATCTAGTATTTAATTAGGATAGTTAGTTAATTAGAAAGTCATTATTGCAAATTGATTTTTAATTATTTAATTATTTCAGTCATGGCCACAATTGAATTAACCAATTCATGGTTTAAGGCAATTGGGGTCATTTTCGTAAATTTAGCCCCTTAGTGACTTTAACTGAAATGACCAGATCCAATGGCTCAAATTAATTAAGGCCATTAGTGTAATTTAATTTTAATTGGTTAATTGGTTATTGTCAAGTCATAATTGAAATGTGCAATTAATGGCCATTACTTTAATTTTGACCACCTGTTAAATTTTTTCATGTATGTCCCTCCCCGTATACATGTATACACAAATATACACATGCGTATACATATACACATATGTATATTAGGTATACGTGTATACATAAATGGGCCCCCTTCTCTTTGTTTTTAACTCGGACCGAGTCCAGCCCAAAAGGGTGTGACCCGGCCCAATGTCGTGTATAGAGGAGATAATGCCCCTTCAATTTTCATTTCATACCAAACCCCACCCTATATGGTCCTCTCTCTTTCCCTATCCCTAACCCTAGTCGCCACCTCTCACTCTCACCTCTTTCCTAGCCCCCACTGCCAAAAATGGCAATAATTCAGGGGTTACAGACCTTGCTCAGTCCTTACATGACCGTTTGGGGAAAACTTTTAATGCATCCGTCCTTGTTCCACCTATTTCCACCCTATCTCGCCCCAACCACGGTATACTCTTCTCTTTCTTTCACTTTTTCTGCTAATCTCAAGTCAAAGATCTGAATTTCTTAATTATATTTGTTGTTTTGTGATTGTACACCCTCGATTCTCATTGGTCAAGTTCAAATCGACCCGGATCGAGGGTGGAAAGGTTAAAAGGCTTGTTGTTTGATGCAAATCTGGACCGTTTATTTCAAAATACAAACTTAATTTTCTGAAAATTTGGCAATGTCCCACATCGACCAAACTAAGGTTTTATCTAAATTTAGGGTTCTAAAATAGAACCCCAATTCACAACACATAAAAAAAGAGGAGACACGCACAAAGCCCATAATTTGAGCACTTATACTCGAAATTGGGGTTATTACTTCAAAATTTTATACTTAACTGAAAGGTTGAGTTCCTAGTTTAAAATTTTTATTTTTCTTGTGTGGTGGTTTGAGTTGGAGCAAGGAAGCACAAAAGAGCTTTCAAATTCAGTTCTTGAACCAGGCTGCAAGATCAAAAGGTAACATTTTTTCTTATTGAAGTTCTTTTATTTGCCTGCTTAGTTAGTATCTGTTTATGTTTGTGTTCAGTTAAGGTTTACTTATGCTTGACTATAGTAGTTTAACTAGTTTTTCTGCCTTCTTTAATATATGTTTATCCTTAGTTATGGTAGTTTAGCCAGTTCTTGGTCTTTGTCACTGATAAGGTTTATTCATTATGGCTATGTTTGGATGAATGATTAGCTTGTAATTACTTAACACAACTTTAAGACCCTAAACAATACCTTTACTACCCTAAACAATACCTTTACTTTATAATAAAACAAGAATATGCCTTTGTTTGGTATGGCTTCAACTATTCCCGCAGCCCGTCAATTAGTTAACCATCGACATATTTTAGTTTATGGTCGTATAGTAGATATACCGAGTTATCGCTGCAAACCCCGAGATATTATTACGGCAAAGGATGAACAAAAATCCGCAGCTCGATTCAAATTTCTCTCGATTCATCCCCTCATGAGGAATTACCAAATCATTTGACCCTTCACCCATTCCAATATAAAGGAAACAGCTTCAGCCGAGAATTATACAACAGAACGGAATCACCTTTCTGAAAGTCCAGCTTAAGAATCTTGACATCATGATAGTACTTCATCTTCTCCTTGTACAAGTAGGCACTTTCATAGGCATGGAATCGAAATTCATCCATTTCATTCATATGAAACAACCTCAGCTTGGTTGCTTCTTCCCTGTCCATGTTCAGCTTCTTTAGAGCCTACAAGGCTCTATGTTCGAGTTCAACTGGCAGATGGCACGCCTTTCCAAAAACCATCTTATAAGGAGATGTCCAATGGGAATTTTAAATACAGTTTTATACAACCAAAGAGCATCATTAAGTTTTCTAGAACAGGCGGCCCTATTGACATTTACTATCTTCGACAAGATACTCTTTATCTCCTGATTGGAGACTTCAACCTGACCACTCCTTTGCGGATGATAAGGAATGGCCACCCGATGATGAACACTGGACTTCTCAAGAAGTGTTGCAAATGCCTTGTTGCAGAAGTGTGAACCACTATCACTAATAATCGCTCGCGAGGTGCCAAATCGGGTGAGTATGTTCTCCTTGAGAAAGTTAATGACACTCTTCCATTCATTATTAGGTAAAGCCACTGCTTCTGCCCACTTCGAGACATAATCCACAACCACTAGAATGTATTTCATGCCACTAAAACTCATAAAGGGTCCGATGAAGTCAATTCCCCACACTTCGAAGAGTTCAACTTCCATCACATAGTTCATAGGCATCTCGTGACTCTTAGAAATAGCCTCTTGGAATTGGCACTCATCGCAGGACTTCACCATCAAGTTTGTATCATGATACAGAGTGGGCCAGTAGTACCCACATTCAAGCACTTTCGATGCAGTCCGATTTCCACTATGGTAACCCCCAATTGGGGAGTCATGGCATGCCTTCAGAATGTCCATCACTTCATATTCCGGGACACACTGCCTAGTGATATTGTCGGCGCATGTCCGGAATAAATATGGCTCATCCCAAAATACTGACGAGATTCCCTCAAGAATTTCTTCTGCTGATATGCTTTAATTTCATCTGGAATAACACCCGTCACCAAAAAGTTGGCGATATCTGCATACCATGGTGCCATCTCAGAAGACACCGCTAGAACCCTCTCATCTGGGAAACCATCATCTATATCAAGCTCCTCTGACAGTCTTCCAGCTTCCTCAAGTCGTGAAAGATTATCTGCTACCTGATTTTCGGACCCCTTCCGATCATTTGCCCTGAAGTCAAATTCTTGCAATAACAGGACCCATCTAATCAACTATGGCTTCGCATCTTTCTTCGCTATCAAATACCTTAATGTTGTATGATCGGTGTATACCACTGCCTTGGACCCTAACAAATATGCCCTGAATTTCTTAAACGCAAAGACTATAACAAGCAACTCTTGCTCAGTAACAGTGTAATTCATCTGCGCCCCATTGAGTGTTACGGTGGCATAGTAAATCAGGTGCATGATCTTATTATGCCTCTAACCAAGCATAGCAACACTAGCAAAACCACTCTCATTATACATCAGCTCAAAAGACAGAGACCAATCAGGAGAAACAATAATAGGAGCAGAAGTCAGATGCTCCTTCAATTCATCAAACGCCTTTTAGTACTTTTCATCGAACTCAAACTTAGCTTCTTTTTCAAGAAAATTGCACATAGGATTTGCAATTTTGGAGAAATCTTTAATAAAGCGCCTATAGAACCCAAAGATGTCCTAAGAAACTCCGAACACCTTTAACAGAGATGGGTCGAGGAAGCTTTGCAATCACATCAATTTAAGCCTGATCGACCTCAATCCCCTTTTCAGAGATATTATGACCGAGAACGATCCCTTCCTTCACCATGAAATAACACTTCTCCTAATTCAGCACAAGATTGGTCTCATCACATCTTTTCAGAACTCGATCCAGATGGTCAAGACGACCATCAAAAGAATCACTAACCAAGGAAAAATCATCCATGAAGACCTCCAAGAAGTCCTCAACCATTTCTGAGAAAATCGACATCTTGCACCTCTAAAATGTCACCTGTGCATTATAAAGAACAAAGGGCATCCTGCTAAAAGCGAACGTCCCATAAGGTCAAGTGAATGTCATTTTCTCCTAGTCTTCAAGAGCAATATTTATTTGATTGTAGCCAGAATACCCGTCTAGGAAGCAATAATAAGACCTTCCAGCCAGCCGATCAAGCATCTGATCAATAAAAGGCATGAGGAAATGGTCCTTGCAAGTGGCAGAATTTAGCTTCCTATAATTCAAGTAAACATGCCACCTAGTAACAGTACGAGCCAAAATTAATTCATTTTTAACCTTAGGCACCACTATGATATCTCCCTTCTTTGTAACACATGGTATCGGGCTTACCCACTTGCTGTCTTCTATAGGATATACAACTCTAGCATCTAACCATTTAATTATCTCCTTCTTCACCAACTCTTGCATAGGTGGATTCAATCTCCACTGATGCTCAACACTTGGCGAACAATCTTTCTCAAGCTGAATTTTGTGCTCACATATGCCGGAGGGAATCCCTCGAATATCTACGATAGTCCAGCCTATAGCACACCTATACTCTCTTAATATCTCTAACAATTTCTTTGTCAGCTCTTCATTAGCAATGTAGACACAATAACTGGCAACGTGTTGTCCGGGCTAAGAAACTTTTACTTCAGATGTGCAAGCAGCTGTTTAAGCTCAAGCTTAGGTTGCTCAACAGTGGATGGTTTTTCTAGAGAAGTCGTTCTATTTTCAAGATCAAGATCTAGCTTCTTTTGGTTGTAAGAATAAGAACCCAACCCCACAAGCGAATTCACAGTCTCCATATTACCCTCTATGTCATCAGCATCAAAATTTACCAGAATAGCAGGAAGAGCCTCTCCTAAACATTCTTCTTCCATGTTGAAATCCACAGCTTCATCAATAACATCAAAAGAATCAATCACCGAAATAATCTCGTAAGCACTCGGTAGCGTCATCCCTTTACTTGCCTGGAAAGTCACCTCCTCATCATTGACTCAAAATTTTATTTCATTCTTTTTCGAATCCATAAGAGCCCTTTCCGTGGTAGGGAAAAGTCTCCCTAAAATAGTGGGAATGTCCCGATCAACAAAGACAATCCAGAATCAAAAAATTCGCGAGGAACAGAAAATCACCAACCCGTACAAGAACATCATCTACCACAAAGAACCGGTCTCTTAATAGGTCTGTCAGCCATCTATAATTGCATAGAAGTAGGTCTAGGAATTCCCAAACCCGATTGCTTAAAAATAGCAAGAGGCATGACATTTATACTAGCCCCGTTATCACATAAAGCGCGAACAAAATCATGCTGACCAACCGAACAAGGAATAGTAAAGGCCCTTGGATCCTCCTTCTTCTGAACATTGGTGGTGGATATAATAGAGCTAACACGGTGAGTCACACTCACAGTGTCATGTTTCACCGACCTCTTCTTTTTCAGCAATTCTTTCAAATACTTTACAAATTCGGACATCTCTTTGATAGCATCCATAAAAGGGATGTTCATGGAAAGTTGCTTCAACTTATCATAGAACTTCTGACATTTAGCCTCTTCGGTCTTCTTTTCCAACCTCTGAGGAGAGGGAGGTGTGGCTTTAAATAATTGAGTCAAAGGATAAAGAGCTCTTTTTACCATTGACTTTCTTTTGTCATTGCTGCCTTTCTGCTTTTCATAACTTTCTAGAACATCATCAACCTACCTAATAATAGGAACTTCAGTCTGGACCCCATCTACAATTGTTGGCAGATCAGATTGTGCCTCTTCTTCAGTAATTGGCTCGAGATTTAGCACCTTCTTTTCAGCACTTTGTAGTATTTTACCACTCTGAGTACTGACAAAGATATACACAGTCTACACCACCTTTCCCATTCTTCGGATTCTTTTTAAATAGTATCATTCGAAAGTTCTCCTTCTATGAAGGGTTTTGTTCTCTGGACATATCTCGCATTTGAATGGAAGCCTTATGAGATCCCAGTGATTCTGTCAGCCCCTTCAATGTTCTATCTACTTTATCTTGGTTGGCTAGCACCTTTTCAAGTATGCTCTCCACCCTAGAACTCCCTTGCTCAGTCGACTACCCCTTTGGTGGAATAGGATTGGAACTCCTATTTCCAAAGTTATTATTATTGATGTAGTTTCCCTGGTTTGAGCCACCATAGTTGTTGTTGTAATTTTCTCGTTTCTCTTGAGGTATCAATTGATTTTGAGTCTGATTCAGATAGCCTCCTTGGTAATTCTGCCTCTGATAACCCCGTTGAGAGTTATTGATATAGTTAGCATCCTCATCATGCATAGAAGGCCCTTCTTGATATGGCCCCTCTTGAACTTGGTACATTTCCTTAGGCATTCCCGAAATTTCTTCAACAACAATAACCTTTTTCGCTTCCTTTTCATCAAGCCTCTTGGTCAGCGAAGAAATATTGGTCGCTAACTAAGCTAAAGTCTGCTGAGTCTCTTTATTCTCCTTCACAAAATTCTAGATCGTCGGACCTACATAAGCCACACCAGTTGCAGTCGAGTGTCATGCTTGATTATGAGTAGTAAGCTTATCAAGCAATTGTGTATCATGAGCATAAGTTTTATCCATAAAACACCCATTAGCTGCGCTGTTAGCCACAACTTGTGTCATTGGCTCTAGCCCTATGTAGAACTTCTCCATCAATATATTATTCGAAAAACCATGGTTTGGAGACTTATGCAGATATTCTTTAAAGCTCTCCCATGCTTCAAATAGTTGTTCCCCTGGTAGTTTCTTGAAGTCATAAATCTTGTCACGAATTTCCACTCTCTTGCTCGGAGGGAAACACTTTTTGAGAAACACAGCAGCCAGCTCTGCCCATGTATGAATTGTGTTATAGGTCATCTTTTCAAACCAAACTCTGGCTTCACCGGCTAAAGAGTATTTGAAAACTCTTAGCCGAATAGCATCATTGGACACAGCATTCTGCATATGTTAGGCACACACACCCACAAAATTCTTCAAATGCTGGTGAGGGTCATCATCGGTGGAGTTGCAAAATTGGCCCTCAAGACTGAGCAATTGATAAATGGTGGAGTCAATCTTGCAGTTTGCCACAGTAACCTGAGGTGGAACAATATCAGAGGCATATTCCATCTCATTTAACATATCAGCAAACGGGTTCTCAACCTCGACTGGTGGTTGATCTTGATTAACCTCCTGCACCCTGTTATTACCAGCAGCTCCACGTCTGTTATTATTGTTCTGCATGATCACCTGGTTCACAGTATATGACAAAAAGGTGCAATGGAATAGAACAAGACTTTAAGAAAAGCACAATCTATTTAGTAATTTCAAAACCGCATTTCCTGGCAATGGCGCCAAAATTTGATACGCTTAAATTACACCTATTAAATGATGTAAAGCGGACGATGTCAAATATAGTAACCCAACTAGGTTGGGATCGAATCCCATAGGGAATATGGTATAAAAAGGTTACTAAAATAATAGAGTACTTTGTTAAGGTCTAATTTCTTATTCCGTTGAGTTTATAGAAGATTGGTTGTTTATGACAAATTGCTTTGGATTGTAATATATGGTAAAAGAAACCAAGGTTGTATCCCCCTTTAGATAAAGTGTATGCTATGGTGATTTATCATGATGTACTTCTAATGGATCGTTATTAGAATGCACTTAACCTATACTTGAATCCCTAATGTTTCCCAACAATTAAAGATTATTTCTCTTTATGATTTTCCCAAATATAAAAGAGTATATATGAAGAACGGTTAAGTCATGCCAAGTAAATTGTTCTTATTCCTAAGTGAATTTATTAAACAAGGGTTAAAGTCTTGAGTTCTTATGATTTATTCTTACCAAACCCTACTCACTTTCCCAAGTTAAGCAAAGTTTATGTCTTTAATCAATGTTTGCAACCATCAATTATGAATGAAGAATAAGGAATAAATAAACCCTAACAATCCATTATGTGTATATCAATCCCAATCCCCAATCACAAAACACCCATCCTAGGTTCCACAATCTTAGTAGAAAAATTAGCTACTCATAGTAGGAGAAGAACAAGAAAAGATAATAGAAATCATAATGCTAACCGATTGATTGGAATGGAAAAGAAAATAATTGCAATTATTTGTTCTCCAAAAAGCTTCAAAAATTATGAGTATTCAATGCTAGAGAATAATAGTTTAAAACTGACAACTGATAATAAATAAAACCCTAAGGAACTATTTATAAGGTTCCAAAAACATAAAATTATAAATTTGCAATTAAGTCCCTGACAAAGATATGATACGGTCTGTATAACAAAATACGGACCGTATAAAGTTATACGGCCAAAAGCTCTTCAAGTCTTCAGTTGAGAATACAATCGCCTTATACGGCCCGTATAAACTTATACGGTCCGTGAAACTTGAATCGTGAAACTTCATCTTCAAACTCCGCTTTCTGTTTCAATTAAATTCCACTAAATACGATCAATTACACGGCCCGAATATTATTATACGGTCTGTGAAAGTTGCCCGTATAACAGTATCCTCCAACTTCAACATTTTGCTTCTCGTATCCACTAATTACGGCTAGGGTTACGGTCCGTATAATAATATACGGCTCGTATAACTTCGTATCACTGCCAAATTATGTAATTTCTGTGCTCTTGTCCTTTAACTCCTCGATTTACCTGGAAAAAAAAAAACAAAAACATCAAAACGACACATGCTTAAAAACAAGTAAAACTTCTCGTGAAAAGATATCGAATGTGCCATAATTTCATGGAACATCACACGACCCAAATCGTAGGGCTGTAACGGGCACCCCGTGCCCCACTTAATCGAGCATACTTAACCATCTTATGGTTAACCTTATTTCTGGGCCATTTAGGCCATCATAAATGACATCTATGAAATAGAGATGAAGCATTCAGTATCATAATTCAAACCAATATATATATATATATATATATATATATATATACACACACACAATAGTGGCCGACCAGGCCTCTAAAAGGTATGTAATCATATTATGGTGGCCCAATATAGGACATAGTCCGAAAGACCTCCGAAATGACATATATATATATATATATATATATATATATATATAGCCTACAAAGGAGGGTCCTCAACATGTCTACCTGAACCTGCATGGCATGAATGCAGCACCCCCAGGCAAAAGGGTGTCAGTATAGAAAATGCACTGAATATGTAAGGCAGAAATGAAACATAATAGTAAGACATGAATCGAAAAGGGATACGAGAATCAACTTTTACCATAACCTTCCACTGAGGGCCATAAATATTCGCATTAAACTTTTTGAAAACATGATTATATATATATGCCTTTACCCATTCGCTCCATCGAGCCTTGCCCCATTGGGCTTCATATCATATTGGGTCCCTTCTGGCATCATTATCATCATATACTAGCTGATCAGATGGTTTGCATATATTACGCCTTTCCTTTTCCCTTATATATATATATATATATATATATATATATATATATATATATATGCGTATATAGTAAGTAATGCATGATAGAACTTACAAGACTTGGAACTTCCTTTGGTATGACTTTCAAGTCGTTCATCTTCCAAGTTACATTATGAATATCCATATCAATCTCATGGATTTAATTTGAGACTCACGACTCATATTGAGGCATATTTGAAAATAACCACAAGAAGGGACAATCAATATAGAGATAATATAACCACCGTGAGTAGAATACAATATGGAGAGATTTCCGTTTACGATTCGTTTCATAATAAGACATGCCAAAATGAAGCAAGGTTGGCCTTACATTCCTCGTCGTCTACCTAACCAATCAACGTATATCTTCCTGAGCTTGCAAATCTACATTTAAGATGAGTCACACTAAGGTTAAGTTGTGGAAATACTTACAAGGCCAAATTAAACTAGTAGGTGAGTTAACGGAAATCGGACAACATTTTCTCTATATTCTCTGCTTCCATCCAATTCCAAAAAAACCCCAAAAAATCAATAATAACATCAACAACAACATATCTAAGATGTTACATTCAAAACAGATTCAAATCAGTCCAAACCATCCTTTAAAAATCAGTCTACAACCCAACAACTTCAATACAACATCTATGCTCCTTCCAACCATGTTTCTCTTCACTTTAAGACTTGCTGAACCTCCAAAACAACTCAACACAACATATAGGATGAAGAACGTACCCTATATCTTGAAGAACTTCATCCCACACAACTTACTTCAAGGCTAAGTTACCATAACTTCAACTAGAAGCAAGAACAAACACCTTCTATGAACTTGTTAAGGTTTTGAGGCTTGATCTTCTCTTAAAATGACTTAGCATGGTCATAGAGGACTTGAGAGAGCTTGGGGGACCTCTAGGGTTCTGTTCTAATGAAATAAATGAACCCTAAGTCGTGGAAATAAATTTATAAGCCAAGAACATATCTGCACCACCTCAACTGGGCTGCTTGGATCGCTGAGTGCACCCCAAGTCATACCTTGGAGCTTGCTCAGTGAGGCCCATGGCCTGCCCGAGTAGCTTGTCTTAAAATGTTCGTAACTTCCTACTCCGATTTCGTATCAACGAATAGATTGTTGCGTTAAAAACCAACTCAATGAACTTCAATTTAGATAGGTAATGCGACCCATAACCCCTCATATTCTAGGACATATACCTTCCTCAAATTGGACCAAATATCCTATCTAGAATTTTACCAAATTTTCCTAAAGTTTCGACAAACTTAATTTCTTCGATTTGCTTGATTCCGAAAACTTTAGATACTTACTTGACACTTGTTAGAGGTCTTCCTTAACCTTATAGGAATTCCATGGCCTCTCCGAGCTTAGGCGAGTTCACTTACGACACAAACAACGTAATTTTTTTTGGGAGGTGTAACATCCTTCCCCCCTTAGAAACATTCGTCCTCGAATGTTAAGCTCTCGGAGATCTATTGGAATTTCAACAGAGTATTCCCTGTAATTCAAACTATCCCAAACCTCCATGCAGCCCAGAAAGTACATCCAATGCTTCGCAAGGCCAAGCATAGAAATATAGCACAGATATCAGCCGCACAGGGCCATCAAACAACGAGTAAGGAACGTAAAATAATAAGACTCACCTTGTAATATATCCATCAAGTATGGGCATCCCCCATGGTGTGAAACAAGTGGGGATATCTTCTTTTCATCGCCTCCTCTTGTTCCCATGTCATCTCATCCCTATTGTTATTCCTTCACAACACTTTTACCGAAGCCGCTTCTTTCATCCTTAACTTACGAACTTGTCGATTTAAAATTGTAACTGGAATCTCTTTGTAAGTTAAATATTCTGTGACTTGCACATCATCTATGGGAGTAATACGGGATGGGTCTCTAATACACTTTTGTAGCATAGACACGTGGAAGACCAGATTTACGGATTCTAATTCTACTAGTTCTTGACACCTAATTTTCACCTCATAAAATGCGTATTCTAATTTTCAAATTTACCAAGTCCAAGACGGAGTAAGGAGGCCTTATAAAAATTTTAAAATTCAAAAATCCCGAGAAATTTGCAAAAATTGACGTTTAATTATTATTCTAAAAATTGACAATTACAAGAAATTACGAGTTATTTACTTTTATAAATATAATTCAAAAATAGAATACATATGCCGCTCTGTCTAACTCGAGAAAATTATTAATTAAGACGACGTATTAATTACGGCTCATTTTGACCGCGTTTTTCACATTTTTTAAATATTGTCCCGAACTATATCAATATTAGGCTTGTTTTGAACTAATTTTCTAAATTTGTGAGTTTTAAAATTTAAATTAGCCTAAAATAACTATTTTATTTAGTTTATATCACTTAGTTATTATTTGGTTTATAATAAGATGGGGGTTTTGATTTTAATTATTAAAACTTGGGGTGGGGGAGGGGGAGTCTATAAAAATAAAAGGGCGGAAATTTAACTTAATAAATTTTCCCCCCATCGTTTTCATTTGTTTGACCACCTAACCCCTCTTCTCGCTTTGAGAAAAATGGCGACGGCGTTAGGATTTGTTCTTTGGTCTGATTCATAGCGTCTCATGACTGTTGTATGCCGAATTTTTGAGGATTTCCACCCTTTATCATGTTTTATTATGATTACCAGGTTTATTTTCACATATTTCGTTTGTTTTGATCATTGATTTGTACCCGAATAGGGGGGTTGGGATGTTGCGCAGGTCCTTCGCGTGTGTAGTAGCCATGGGCGAAGCCTTTGAGCCTCTAGCCAACTTGTGCACTACCCACAAAGTGTGAAAGACCTAGGGTATTTTCCCATAGGTCCTTTCCAAAAATAGGGTACTAGGTTTGAGGGATTTTATCTGTTTAGGTGAGATTTGTATCGTTGAAACTTTGTATTTTTGTTTTATTGTATGACTAGGCATACTATTCCATTTTTTTGGCTGATTTATTAGAATTTAGGGTACAGTTTGTTTGTATTATGTGATTTAGTGTGTAATTGTGATAGGATATAGTACGAATTTGGGCAAAATTGTGAAAAATCCAATTGGCTATTCTGATTTTTTGAATTGGTAGTGTTTTTGGAATTAGGGAAGAATTGGGGGGGGGGGGAATGGGATTATTTCCATTTCTGTCCTTAAAACCCTATTTGAGAGGCTATAAGTAGAAAGTCTTTTGGCCATTGTGAGGATCCTCTTTTTCTTGAAAAAGTCTCTAAAAGTTCTGAAAATATCTAGCTTATATACATGAAATATACTCTACAACACACTATTGTCTACTTAAAATACCAAAAAACTATAGCGATACTATAATATACAAGAAGAAAATTGGAAAAAAAAGATCATCTTTTAAAGGGTTTTCAAGTGTTTATTGAAGTGTTGATCCAATCCCCCTTGTTTGATCTTTAGGTTGCCCTCCAAAAAGGTAATATTACTGTTTTAAGCCTACTTCAGTCTGCTGTTTCAGTTTATATTATTATTTATGTTGCTCGAATCATAATATGCTTTGGGTTGTGAAACTGTTTAGTACGTGGAATGCGATATAGAGTTTCTTAGATGTATCTTACTCGTGTTTAATAAGTGTGTTGAAGCTCTGTGGAGTTTAGGTGTGATGTTAAAAGCTATAGAACTCCTTTCTCTGATTTTTGTTATATCGTTATTGGTTTTATTAAATTATGAAGAATTGTGGTCTTGTTTGAGATTGTTTTTGTACCTATAGGGTAGTCATCTTAGCTAAAAACTAATTTGGGAGTTTAGAAGAAGAGTGGTTTTCCCTCTTACTTGTTACTAATGGTTAAAGTTGCCTTAAAGATGGCATGAGATCTCTTGAAAGGGTTTGAGAATCTCTAGGAGGAAAAAAAATGGTTTTCAAAATGTTTGAGAGTCTGCCTAGGTCTGTTTGTGTTTTCTGTGAATATCTTGCTGGTTTTAAAACTAAGGGCGGGAACTTGATGTATATTTGGTCTTGAAGTATCCTTTGAAGATTCTTGTGAACTTGAAAAAATGAATTTCAAACTTGGAAATGTGTCTTGTGTGATTCTGTGTTATCTTGTCTATGTTGAACTAGAAGAGACCTAATACTCTGCTTGTCATGATCATGTTGAACCCCATCTTCCTAATTTGAGGTTGTTGCTCTCAATATTTCTCATATGAATTTGTAAAAAAAAAAATGGTTTTTTTTTAACTAGTATGTTGAAAATTTCTCTCTTTCCTAAAAGCTATTTGCTTGAACTTTGGGTGTTGATATGAGAACTTTGCTAGTTTTGCGAATTTCTAAAATGGACCTTAACTTCCTTGTTCTTGACTCTGTGACTTTAAAAGATTTGGAAGAGGAATTTATTGTTTTATGGCCACTACTTATTTGACTTATACTGTGATTTGCCGTTTTGAATCCTGTTAGCTATTTGAAATCTAAGTTTGACTCCCTTGAACTAGCACAGTTGTATTATGAGATTGTTAAGTTAGATACTTGTTTAAAGTAAGGGTCTAAAAGACTTGTAACTTGTCTGGTTAGTTTATCTTAAAGAGTCTAGATGGCTGAACATTGTGTGATTGCTGATCTTCTTTTTTTTCTGGGAATTTGTTAAGAGGAATAAAGAATAGGATGTGCAAAAAAGTTGTGTTCTTAACTTGAAACTGGAATAACAGGGTGCGGGGGTGGCTAGCTTGTTGATTTTTGACTTGTTTGTGACTTGTGGATCACTGCACTATCCCATATTGGCTGCCTGCTTGTCATGTTCATATTGGTCTGTCATTACCAACTTGTATTTGATACATATATTGCTTATAGTCTGCTTGGTTCTCTTTGCCTAGTATGATCATATAATGGTCTAAGTGTGGGGATTTTAAACTAATGTTGAAGTTGTTTCAAAGGTTTGAGTGTGACACTTGTTTTGTGATACATCTCCCTCCTGTCATTCGCTTGTGTTGTCTAGGATTGCCGCATACGCACACTTGTCCCCTATTTTTTTTTATGATACACCTCCCGCCTAACATTTGCTTGTGCAAGCTGAGACTGCCTATTATGTATTCTTGATCCCTATTTGCTTGTTTTGAAACTGAACCATGACTGATATATTGTTGAAAGACCTAAGGTAAGATCATGTTCCTTCTTTAATATTTTTGGAACTCCTGAACTATTAAGTGCCTTTGTCTGAACTTTTCCCTTTTGCCATGAATAGACTTAACTATACTTGATGAACCTGCATACTTGGCCTTTGAGTATTTGAACTTGCTTAAAGATAAAACTAGCCTAAAATAACTCGGTACCTTGTTGTTTAATTCGTAACACAGCTAAGTGAAAAATACGGCTAAAAGAATGACTTCTAGAAAGCGATTTGGCTCCCTCTTGGTCAAAAAGGAACTTTTTAGCTTGGCCAATCATGTATCTTGCCTGGTGTTGTCCCTTGATTCTGTTGAAAGCTAAGTAGGACTTAATGTTGTGTGTACATCACCTTGATACTGACTAATCTGATTGCTCTGCACTTCCTATTTATTCATTGTTGCTACTTGGTCCATTGCCATTTTGACATTCATGTGACCATACAATTTAAGTCACATGGTTTAGACCTGCTGGGATATCTGTAACACTTAGCTATTGTTTTTCTTCTTTCTCCAAATTATTTGAGTCAAGTCTTTAGCAACTTGTTTCTTAAGGATGGGTTTAGAGTTTTTAGTTTTAGTTAGAGGATTCGTTGGAGTCCTTATGAGATTGACCAGACCACTTAGCAGCATTACTGTAATTCTACAAATTTTTGTCTTGAAAACCAACTAAAAGTCTAGGATCAAGCTTAAAATTGAAGTGTTTGGAAGCTTTGGTGTAGTTATAGCTCTGGGAATAAATTTAGATAGAAAAATGAAGTTTATATCAAGTATATGGAGGGTATGCAACACTGTTTTGCTCTCCTAAGTGTGCATATTTGAGGCATATCTTGCGTATAACTTGGGTCTTACACTTAATTGGAAATCTGGGAAAGTTATAATTTGGGCCTCTGATTCTGGGTTGCATCTCTTTGGTCTGTTAGACCTCCTTATGTGTTTTTGCACTCAGTTTTGGGCTGTGCTTTGGGCTTCTATTTTACGAAATTGTTTACTGCTTTGGTTATTAATGTGGGCTTGGCCCAAGTCAATGTAATTAATTTCTTTTCGCTTTGTAATTATTTTAGTCCTTAGCTATGTTGATTAGTATACCAATATTGTGCATACACATTTTGCTTTGTCCACCCAAACCCGTTGGTGGGCCACGACGAGGCCCACCGACGTATCTACATCGAGTCAACCTTTCTTGGAGTTTACATAATTTTGGACCCTAAGGATATCTTATTGCCTATTTATCTCTAATTGGGCTTGGTCGGCCTAATATCCCTATCTCTTTATTTATTTATGCATTTAAATTCTATACTTGTGTATTTGCCTATAAATTGGAACCCTTAAGGTTACCCCATATTTAATGTTGCCTAAACCCGATTTCTAAAACTATGTAAAACCAATTTTGCAAACTTTAATAAGATTTATGACTTCAAACGGATTGACTTAATATGATTTGGACTGAAAATGACCGATTTCATAAATTATGGGACTGATTTGGACATTGGGAAACGTATGGACTTGAACGTGTGGACTGATTTAGACTAAACTTGTGGGACTAACTGTGACTATTGAGACTTAGATTAAAAAATAAATTTTGGCCAAAACTTGACCAAAACATAAAATAAAAATGGATCATATAGTATACTATCAATATATGAATTATAATAGTATGCCTAAAAAATATTTTGTTAAAAACTTTTTTCTGTACTAAAATATATATGTATAGATAGTTTCAAAACTATTTTGGGTGGATTTACATAGGGTCCTACTTAGGCTAAGAACCATCGGATATTAGCCTAAGTGTTCTAGTCCGACACCCCAAATGCCCAATTTTGGATAAAATTTTACCACTTTTGATTCTTGAAATGCACTATTTTTGCATAAATGAATAATATTATTTGCGGAAATATTAAGCAAAAACTATTTTTATCACAAACCAATTTATATTTAGAGAGAAAGATAAAGATAAGCCCTACAAGGAAACTGGGGCGGAATTCTTGAGGGGACCTCAAAAATTCTTTGAATACATCAGTGCTAAGGAACGGACTAAGTAAAATTTCTACATTAGGGCAGAATTTTTGAGAGGGATCTCGAAAATTCCTCAAACGCGGCAAAACCAAGAAATGACAAGTACACACTTACACTGGGGCAAAATTTTTGAGAGGGTCTCAAAAATTCCTTCGACGTAACAAAACTCGAGTTTGGTAGAAAGATGTATACAAACTGGGGCAAAATTTTCGAAAAGGATTCAAAAAATTTCACGAGTCGAGATCAAGAAGAAGAATAAGAGACGAAAGACCTTGCTTGAGTAAATAATGTCATGACATTAAAAGGGTGTTGTTACACCTCATGGTTTCGTCCGTTGAGATTCGTTACGTGTTAGTTGTCCTAATCGTGGAAACTGGAGTTACCTTAGGATATATGAGATTATATATTATCCCATATTATGGTTATGGGGGTTGAAGCCCATGAAATATGCTATGGAAGGGTTTAAGAACAAATAAATTAAGGAATGGAGTTTGTAGGAACTTTGGGAAAACTTGGCAAAAATTTTCGGATAGGATTTTGGTCCAAATTGGGGGAGGCATATCTCCTAGAATATGAGGAGTTTTGGTGTGTTTCTTTTATCCAAATTGAAGTTCATCGAGTCTAGTTTCCAACGCAATAAATCGTTTATCAATGTGACATTGTAGTAAAAAGTTATGGGTGTTTCAAGACAGACTGTCTGAGCAGAAAATTTCTGCGGACCATTTGACGGCCCGCAGGAATTTTGCCGCCCCGCAGAAATTTTTGCGGCCCGTCAAATTGTACCAGCCCAGCATAAAATGGTTACAGTGAACCATATTTGACTGGGCAGTTCTACGGACCATTTTGACGGTCCGTAGGAATTTTGACGGCCCGTAAAAATGGGCGCAGAATTGCCCGATGGGATTTAAGTCACGCTTTATATATTTCACTCCACTTCATTTGGACATTTTATTTTACCAAATCAGATCCAAAAGCTCTCTAAAAACCCTCTCTTCAACTCCATAAACTAATCCAAGCCAAAATCCAAGGGAGATTAAATATCAGGAGGCAAGGATCAAGATACCCATGTGTTAGAAGTCATGCTAGGTTTAGTAGACTCCAAGAATTCTTTGGATATTAAAGCTAGAGTTTCCATATAAGTTGATAGCTTTCTCCAAAGCTCATTCTTATGAGATAAAAATGTTAGTTTTCATAATTATTACATGTTATCACGAATGTTTAGTTGTTGAACAACTTGGGTAGAAGGAGGAAGTAGAAGATGAGTTCTAAATGTAATTTTTATGATGTTTTTAAGTAGTGATCTAACTTGAGTCATGATTACTAGTATAATATGGTTATAATCTTGTTATGGAAGGTAATAATGGTGATAAATAAGCATTATATGAAAATGTACTAAAATGGGTGTGAAGTTGTTGGCAAGAGTTGAACATAAGGATGAATTATTGAAGGTTAATGAAGTGTGGTCACTTGATTATGATGTTATGAGTGTATTATGGATGTTATTGTGGTTGTTGGGAGTTGTTTTGTGAAGTTGACGAAATAGGGGAAATGCTGCCCAATTTTCATTAGGTCATGAATTATTCTAGTTTGAATTTAGGAGTATCATTAAGGCTTAACCATGGTATGAATCCTTCTAAATGTAGATTATTCAAGCTTCAACGGGGAACGTTAAGTAGTTAAGAAGACAACGAGGTATGTAAGGCTAACCCTTCTTTCATTAAGGCATGGTTTCCTTGCTATATGTATCCTTTCATGAGCCCCATAATGTCTTCCAACTGACTCTATCTCTAATATTACCAAAGCTTACGATTCTCGATACGATCACGATTCATTGCCTCTTTTATATGATAGTTGATCCTCTAAGGATAGATATAACGAAAATGATGATGTCAACGATGATGATGATACTCATGAACTCCTACGTATACGGAATTAAGTATGTATGACTATTAAGTAACATCGAGCTTATATGGCCGGGTATGATAGCTATTGCGCGCACACCACTGCAGTTAGGTACGGATAACACCGAGCCTTGGTAGGTCCAGGTATGTATGACACCGAGCCTTGTCATGGCCGGGTATGTGAACCCACCGAACCTTTATGGTCGGGTATGCTATGTATGAATATGAATACGAATATGGATACGAATATGTACATGAATACAGATACAAATATGGATACAAATATGGATATATGTATATGTATATATGTATGTACATAAGCACGCATTAAAAATGGAAGGTCCCTATGAAAGACAAGTAAGTAATTACGATTATGGCTACTATCTCCAGATTCTCCCATCTTATGCTATTTCTTATGCTGTCTCTTATGCTTCTATTATGATGTTGATTATGCTTTACATACTCAGAACATTATTCGTACTGATGTCCTTTTGTTTGTGGACGCTGCGTCATGCCCGCAGGTGGACAGGCAGACAAGCGTGATCCGTAGATTTCTTATTCAGGGACTACATAGAGGAGCTCCATTTCTTCCGGAGCTATAGCTTTTGGGTATTATTCTTTTGTGTACATACCTATGGGCATGGAGGGGTCCTGTCCCGCCTATATAATGTGACATACTTTTCTTAGAGGCTCGTAGACAGTTATGTATGATTAGATGTCTTTAGCCTTGTCGGCTTATATTTTGTATATCATTTTGATAGCTTCGTCGGCTTATGTACATTGATGTGGGCATAGTTGTTAATGATGTTATGAATGTATTGTCGCCCAATTAGATTAGCATGAATGATGGATAGAAATTATGACTAGTCTATGTGGCTCACCTAGATGTAAAATGTGAATGTATGATAAAAGGTGCCCAGGTGAGTTAGCACCGGGTGCCCGTCATGGCCCTCCGCTTAGGTTGTGACAGGTGTGTATAAAATATTATTTTCAAAACATACGTACATAGATTTTCAAAAAAAAAAAAAAAATCATCGCACAAAAACTTCCTTAGCTCTGCTAAAAAAAAAGATTTTAATGAAAATGAGCATCCTTTCCTACCAAGATATGAATGAAAGAGGTCCATACGTAGAGAGAGCGATCGACCATATAGGAAACTGACAAGTTTTTCTGTGGATGCAGGAACAAATAAGCATGGATGTTTTACACTAACTCATTCGCTAGACTGTTTAAAACAGGGCAGTGACGACAGGCCAAGTGAAGGAGAAGTGTCAAAGAATAGCGGCACAAACGAGTATACGAAAGGGTAACGAAACCCTCCCCAAGTAAAGTTTTCTTTACACTAATAGGTTTGTTCATTTTGCAGAGCACGAAAATTTTTATGAAAAGAAAACTTTAAAGACTACTGGAAGATATAATCACGGTATCAGAAGTCGGGTTTCCACTAAAAACAGCTTTTATATCAAGGTATTGAGACCCCGGCCTAGACGCCGCATGGCTTGCCTTGATACATTGGCTTAGTGGATGGGCAAAAATCTAAAAATATAAAATGACTCGTTGATAGTGGGATTGAATGCCATTACTCACAATCGAGTCTAGTCCTTTTGGAAGATGTGAATCCTGTCGACGGGCGGGTATTCTCCCCGTAGTCAAAAAAGGAAGGTGTAAGTCTAGCCACCGAGGTAAGCTTCATTCCTCAAAATGAAGATATGGATTAAGCGACTACGTGCCGAAGGGGTTGAGTCATCTTCCATCTATATAGCCAAAATAGGTAGCGTAATTTCGAGCCTGATATCCGCAATCGTTGAAATACGAATGTGATTCCTACGTCAAGATTTGCGATCGCTATTGCGTTCCTATTTCAAGTTAATGTAATCATAGTTCGGGATAGTGGTAGTCATGAGAAAAGGCTCCGCCCTTGAATATGCGATAGTTAACTTGAAAATTCCGACTAAATGTTGTAATTCGGACACGGGGTTAGCGGTCATCATGAGAGGAATATGATCGCACTACGATGTGCGCCTACATTTAGGTATTTTTTACTATAGGTAATGTTAGACCAACTGGTATACCGCTGTCACCATATGCGGATAACGGGATGTGCGACACCAGATTTGGACAGTCATCACAATATGCAAACATGATGTAACGCCAAATTTTCGAGGGTAGTGGATGTCGTAAGAAACAAAATCGGCCCCGCACGAGAAAATATGGGTTTCATGATTGACATATGAGTTACGAAAATGACAATCGGACTGGAGTGTGTAGGTTCGCAAAAATGCGGTATAGCTCAACTCAAATCCCAACAGAAGGTATCATTGAACGATGGAAACATCTGACGATGATGAAAAAAAGCCGGTTGAAGTATCGTAATTATTATCCAGAGTAGATTATTTTTCAAAAAAAAATATACACAAAAACACACATTTACAGGAGAAAGGGAAGACGACGGACAAGCGTTTGCGAAAAGACGAATGTAATAGTAGAGAATGACTACAATGAAAACAAAATGGCAAAATACCACACAGGTATGACTACATTAAAATTAAAATTTTCAAAAGACTAACACGCAGGACTCAGCATTTGGAAACGAGCTAGAAGCTACCGAAGATGGAAGCAAAAGCCAGATTCAAAACATGCGAGGCATACATGGAACTTTTTCTTGGGCAGCCGGTCAAAAACCGTGTACTAGAGTCAAGCTTTCTACATCGGGGATTGGAGATCATTTCAAGCATCAACACTAGTATGTCCTTTCTGAAAATCGCCTCCGCTTCGAATTTTCAACCGGAAATAGTCAAAGGGGTTCCCACATAAAGGGATATTCCTTTTCGAGCTATCGAGTCGAACTACAATTGGCCTGATTACCAAAGCCAGGGATATGTAGGCTACTCAAGTTTCGAGACTCGGCCATATCCCTATAATTATCTCAGGACATCTCAGGATAGTTCAAAGAAAACTCTTTGTTTTATGGTCTTCATAGAGTCAGAACTACAGACGGCCTGAATTCTCATTTAGCCTGAGATATGTAGGAAACCCAGAAACCGAGGTCCTACCATACTTTCGAAATATTGCGCAAAAAAGGCTATAATTTCTATTATTCGGTAAAAATTAGGTTCATCAAATTCGTAGCTCAAGGATGGCCTTGCCATCCTTAAACTTCGAAGGGGCAATTGTTGACACCTAATTTTCACCTCATGAAATGCGTTTTAATTTTTTTGAATTTCCCATGTCCAAGATGGAGTAAAGATGCCCTTAAACATTTAAAGATTTAAAATCTCGAGAAAATTGCGAAAGTTGACGTTTAATTATTATTTTCATAAAAAATTAAAAATTACAAGAAATTACGAGTTATTTAATTTCACAAACGTGATTTGAAAAGAAAATACATATCCCGCTCCGTCCAACTCGAAAAATTGTTAATTAAGATGACGTATGAATTACGGCTCATTTTGACTGCATTTTTCACATTTTTAAATATTCTCCGGAACTATATCAATATTAGACTCGTTTTGAAGCTAATTTCCTAAATTTGTGAGTTTTAAATTTTAAATTAGCCTAAAATAACTATTTCTATTTAGTTTATATCACTTAGTTATTATTTGGTTTATATTAAGAGAGAGAGAGAGAGAGAGGGGGGGGGTTCTTTTAATTTTTAAAAATTGGAGGGAGAATCTATTGAAATAAAAGGGGGAGAGGGGGGGTTTAACTTAATACATTGCCCCCCCCCCCCCCCCCCCCCATCGTTATTTGTTTTGACCACCTGACTCATCTTCTCTCTTCAAAGAGAGATGATGGCGATTTAGGGTTTGGTTTCGAGCTGCCATTAATGGCCAATCTTTGGTCGATTTCAAAAAAATTTATGGGGGTTTTTATCCCCTCATACTGGTTACCGTATTCCCCAGGCTAATTTTACATTTTTACGGTCGTTCTTAATCAACCCTAAACTAGGGTGTTACCCAAACCTCTTCAAATATTGGGGATGCCATGGGTGGAGTCATGAACTCTTAGTCATCTTGTGCTACCCAATATGTAATTGAAGGGGTTTTAGGGGAAATTCCCTATTTGAATATTCGGTTGGGTACTATTTTAGGATTTCTATCCTATTTGTATAATGTATACGTTGGATGTACTGTTTCCTTTGTCTTATCTGTGACTATGCGTACTATCCTAGTTTTTGCTGATTTATCTGATTTTATTTGAATTTTAAGGATAAAAATTGGTTACATTTTGTAATATGTGTTGTTTTATGATTAGGGAATAGTACATCACAATGAGCCGGTTGAAGAATTTATTTGAGTCGTTATAAAATTGTGAAATTTGTTTTCAAAAAAAAGGGGAAAAAAAATCGAGGGGAGGTCACCTAGAACTTTCTATTTTTATTCCCACTTATTGTCCTATAAATAGGGGGGGTGTTCATGAAGGAGAAGGGGGGGATTCTATTTTTTTTTTTTTGGAAGCTGCTACAAATATTCTGCTGCTAAGGTTTGAGTCTTGGATAGTTTACCCCAAAAATATACCACATATATACCTATATATATACCTATCTTTACGAAAAGAATATGACATATTACAATATACTACTATAATACACAAGATATTACTCGAAAATAGTATATTACATCTTGAAAATCAAGAAGAAAAGGCTTGCAAAAGGTTTTGAGTGTTTGTTGTTGAAGCTTGATCCAATCTCCCCTTTGACATTTAGGTTGCCCTCCAAAAAGGTTATATTACTGTTTTAAGTCTACTTCATTCTGTTATTTTAGTTCATATTGTTATTTATGTTGCTTGAATCATAATGTGCTTTTGACTTGTGAAACTGTTTTAGTATGTGGAATGTGATATAGAGTTGTCTAGATGTGTCTTATTCTTGTTTAATAAATGTGTTGAAGCTTTTAAAATGCTTGTCTAAGTGGGAGGAGACCTATTCTATGCCTATGGTTACTGTTTTATTGGTTTTTCCTTTGATTTTGAGGTGTTCAAGTGTGGTTTTGATTTTTAAGGCCTCTAATAGTGGTAGCCTGTTGTTGTTTGAGGGATGAGATGCTTTGAATAGCCTTAGACATGGATAGAAGGGCTTGTTTGTGTCCTGAATTTACTGTTCCATTGATTTTTAGTCTAACATTTTGATTTGATCATATAAGTCTACTATGTGATTTCTGTGGAGTCTTGATATGGTGTTAAAGGCTATGGAACTACTCTCTCTGATTTTTGTTATGTTGTCATTAGTTTTATTGAGCTATGAAGGCTTGTGGTCTTGTTTGAGACTGTTTTGTATCTAAAGGGTAGTCATCTTAGCTGAAAACTATTTTGGGAGTTTAAAAGAAGAGTGATTTTCCCTTCTACTTGTTACAAATGGTCAAAGTTTTCTTAAAAAATGACATGAGATGTCTTGAAAGGTTTGAGAGTCTTTAGGAAGAAACTAAAAAATATAGTTTTTAAAATGTTGGTAGGCTGGCCTTAGGTCTGTTTGTATTTTCTATGAATCCCTTGTTGGTTTTAAGACTAAGGTTGGGAACCTGATGAGTGTTTTAATCTTGAAGTATCCTTTAAAGACTGTTGTGAACTTAAAAATGAATTTAGAACTTGGAAATAGGTCCTGTGTGGTTCTGTGTTGCCTTGTATATTTTTGAACTGAAAGAGATCTAAAACTTTGCTTGTTGTGTTTGTGTTGAGCCCATCTTCATAACCTGAGAATGTTGCTCTCAATATCTGCTACATGAACTTGTAAAAATGGCTTATTTTTCACTAAGATGTTGAAGACCTTTTTTCTTTTCCCCTAAAAGCTGTTTGTTTGAACTCTGAGTGTTGATATGAGAACTTTGCTAGTTCTGAGAATCTCCAAAATAAACTTTCACTTCCTTGCTCTTGACTCTGAGACCTTGAAAGATGCTGAAAAGGAACCTATTGTTTTATGGTGACTATTTGTTTGACTTATACTATGATTTGCCTTGTGAACCCTGTTAACCATTTGAAATCTAAAGTTGACACCTTTAAATTTGCTTAGTTGCATTATGAGATTGTTAAGTTAGATACTTATGGAAAGAAAAGACCTAAGAGACTTGTAATTTGTCTTGTAAGTTTTCTTTTAAAGAGTCTAGATGTCTGAACATGGTGTGATTGCATGTCCTGCTCTTTCTGGGAATTTGTTAAGGGGAATAAGGAATAGGATGTGTAAGAAAGTTGTGTTCTTAACTTGAAACTCGGAGTAATAACGAGGTCTGGGGGTGGCTAGCTTGTGGGTTTTGACTTGTTTGTGTCTTGTGGATCACCGCTCTTGCCTCCCCTATTGGCTGCTTGTTTGTCATGTTCATGTTGGTCTGCCATTAGCAACTTGTATTTGATACTTATACTGATTGCAGTATGCTTGTTTCTCTTTCCCTATTATGATCACATAATGGTCTAAGTGTGGGGATTTTAAGATAAGGCTGAGGCAATTCCAAATGTTTGAGTGTGATACTTGCTTTTGTGATATACCTCCCTCCTGTCACTTTCTTGTGTTGTCTAGTATTGCCCCATGTGCATACTTGTTCGCTATTTGTCATTTGCTTGTGTTGTCTAGGATTGCCTCATATGCATACTTGTTCCCTATTTGTTTGTGATGCACCTCCCTCCTGACATTTGCTTATGAAGTTTGAGACTGCCTATTATGCATTCTTGATCCCTATTTGCTTTTTTTGAGACTGGACCTAAGGTAGTATCATGTTTCTTCTTTAATGTTTTTGGAATTCCTGAACTATTAAGTGCCTTTGTCTGAACTCCTCTCTTTAGCCATGTTTAGGCTCAACTATGGTTGATGAACCTGCATAGTTGTCCTTTGAGTATTTGAACTTGCTTAAAGCTAAAACTAGCCTAAAATAACTCAGTACCCTATTATTTGATTCTGTAACTTGCCTAAATGAGAAATATGGTTAAAAAATGACCTCTAGAAACTGATTTGTATCCCTTTTGATTAAAATGAATCTTTAGTCAGACCAATCCTCTATCTTGCTTGTTGTTGCTCATTGATTCTGTTGAAAGCCAAGTAGGACCTAGTGTTGAGTGTTGTTGACCATTTGTACCTCATTCTTTGCACTGACTGATCTGATTGTTCTGCACATCCTATTTGTTCATTGTTGTTACTTTCTCCTATGCCATTTTGACACTCATATGACCATATAGTTCAAGTCATATGGATTAGACCTGTTGGGATATCTGTGTTACTTAGCTACTGTTTTTCCTCCTTCTTTGAATTATTTGAGTCAAGTCTTCATCAACTGGTTCTTATGGATGGCATT
Organism: Lycium ferocissimum; assembly: GCF_029784015.1. Taxonomy (NCBI): domain Eukaryota; kingdom Viridiplantae; phylum Streptophyta; class Magnoliopsida; order Solanales; family Solanaceae; genus Lycium; species Lycium ferocissimum. The sequence continues at coordinate 20,457 of NW_026727142.1, read as the reverse complement.
AGAGTTTTTGAGTTAAAGAATTCTTTGAAATCCTTATGACATTGACTGGATCACTTAGTAGTATTAATGAGAATTCTGGAGACTTGTTTGCTTTTAAAACCAACTAAAAGTCTAGGATCAAGCTTAAAAATTGAAATGTTTGGAAGCTTTGGGGCAGTTGTAGCCCTGAAAATAAATTTTGGTTAGATAAATGAAGTGTATATCAAGTATATGGAGGGTATGCAGCACTGTTTTGCTCTCCTAGGTGTGTATATTTTAGGTATATCTTGTGTATAATGTGGTTCTTACACATAGTTGGAAATCTGGGAAGGTTGTAGTTGGGCCTTTGATTCTGGGTTGCATCTCTTTTGGTAGTTTAGACCTCTTTGCGTGTTCTGTACTCAGTTTTGGGCCTTGCCTTGGGGTTTTCTTTCATGATATTGTTTATAGTTTGGGTTATTAATGAGGGCTCGGCCCAAGTCAATGTAATTAATTTTTTGGCTTTGTAATTTATTTAGTTCTTAGCTATGTTGAGTAATATACTAATATTGTGCATACCTGTTTTGCTTTGTCCACCCAAACTCGTTGGTGGGCCCCTACGAGGGTCACAGACGTATCTAGATCGAGTCAACCTCTCTTGGAGCATAGCATGGAGCATACGTAACTTTGGGCCCTAAGGATACCTTGTTGCCTATTTATTTCTAATTGGGCTTGGTCGGCCCAATGCCTTTATCTCTTTATTTATGGATTTAAATTCGGTACTTGCATATTAATTTATAAATTGGAACCCTTAAGGTTATCCCACATTTAAAGTCGCATAAACTTGATTTTAAAACTACACAAAATTGATTTTGGAAACTTTGATATAGCTTGTGACTTCAAATAATTCGATTTAGTATGATTTGGACCAAAAATGATCAATTTAGTAAATAATGGGACTGATTTGAATAATTTTAAGACACAGTGGACCGGTATGAATTTATGGACTATGCGGGTTGCTTATGGATTTATGGGCAGATTTGGACCAATATTCAAACTTGAGGGACTAATTTTAATTGGCTAGACTTAGGCTAAAAATTTGGCTCAAACTTATACAAGGTAGAAATAAAAAATGGACTACATACATACATACATACATACATACATACATACATACATATATATATATATATATATATATATATATATATATATATATATATATATATATATATATATATATATATAATACTATATAAACTATATATTCAACCTATTTTCTTAAAACTATTTTCCTATACATTAACAATTTTTTCAAAACCGTTTTTTGGTTGGACTTACGTAGGGTCCTACTTAGGCTAAGAGCCTTTGGGTATTAACCTAAGTGTTCTAGTCCGACACCACAAGTGCCTAATTTTGGGCAAAATTTTACCACTTTTGATTATTGAAACGTACTATTTTTGCATAAATGACTAATATTTGCGAAAATATTGAACATAAACTATTTTTATCACAAACCAATTTATATCTATATGAACATATTATTATGTCACACCCCACTCCCGATAGGGCATGATGGGCACCCGACCCTTCACTTAGAGCCGAGCGAACCCGCTGGTTCTCGTTATACTCATAATCTCACTGGACTCTTAAGTCATGAAATGAAATGCATGATGAAAGCTTTTCAAAAACATTCTTTTTGTCTTCCTCAAATCAAGTAAAATCTGTAATCATATGAAATCTGTAAAGTAATGCATAATGATACATCGGCTTACATATAGCCGCTACAAGGCCGACGTACCGTATACATGACTCGTCCGCAAAAGTCTCTAATGTAAGATATGATATCAAAACCTAAGTTGGGACAGGACCCCAACATACCCATAATGTATATGACTCAGCTCATAAGGAAATACTCTGACGCGGCGTCACTCCGAACCAAATGGAGTTTACCAATCCCGGGCGATAGCCTGGAACATCCTATAGTCAAACTCCTGGATAACTTTCCTGCAAAGCAATATGGGGCTGTGTGGCATAAGACACAGCGCCCCCAGGCAAAGGGACGTCAGTACGAACAATGTACCGAGTATGTAAGGCATAATCAATAACATAATGGAAACATGAGAAATAACATAAGATAGAAAAGTCATGGGATGAAAGAGCCATTTATACCTCTAACGATGTTCATCACATTTACTTACCCTCTTTCGAATGGGAAACTTCCATTTCATACATTTATACATATAGTAGTATCATACCCGACCATAGAGGTTCGGTGTCTTGCGTACCCGACCATAATAAGGCTCAGTGTTATACATACCTGGCCCTACCAAGACTCAATGTCATCCGTACCCAACTGCAGTGGTGTGCGCACGATAGATATCATACCCGGCCATATAAGCTCGGTGTTATATATATATATATATATATATATATATATATATATATATATATATATATATATATATATACGGTGTTATATATATATATATATATATATATACACACACACACACACAGAGGTGCGCTTAAGTCACGTCAACATCATCATCATCCTTGTCGTTGTTACTATTATCATCATCGTTATTATCATCATCGCTTTGAAGAACTTTCACCGAAGGTATCTCAAAATATCGAAAGTCATGAACATTCTAGCATTTCTAGGAACAGGATGTTTCGAATATCTTAGATGGCATACCTAGAATTTATCTTGTCATCACAATCGTTATCATTATCATCACAAGAAACATTGTCAACAATATCAGGAGAATCTCGAGGGTCATGAGCTTACAACATTTATAGGAATAGGAATAGGAATAGCGTGAATATCTCGTATAAATGCAAAATGAGGAAAACATGCCTTTAGAAAGAAGGGTTAGCCTTACATACCTCTTTGTCTTCTTAACTACTTAACGTTCATCGTAAAGCTTGGAAAATCTACATTTAGAAGGATTCATACCATAGTTAAGACTTATTGATACTCTTAAATTCAAACTAGAATAATTCATGAGTTAATGAAAATTGGGCAGCATTTCACCTATTTCATCGACTGCCACCATATTACCAAACAACTCTGAAACAACCATAATAACATCCACAATATTATAATCAAGTAATCAAATTCCATTAAGCCTTCAAAATTCATCCTTATATTCAACTTATACTAACAACTACATATCAACCCTTTGCACATTTTCATACAACACTTCCTCATCATCATGATTGCCTTCCATAACAAGATTATACCCATATTATACTAAGAATCATAACTCACGTTAGCTTACTACTCAATCATAAAAGCTACAGTTAGATCTCATTTTCTACTTTCTTCTTCTACCCAAGTTGTTCAACAACCAAGCATTCTTGATAACATGAAATAAGCATGAAAACTAACCTTTTATCTTATAAGAATGGGATTTGGAGCAATATATCACCTTGGGTGAAAACCCTAGCTTTAATACTCAAGTTGTTCTTGAAGTCTATTAACCCTAGTAAGCCTTCCAACACATGAACACCTTAAATCTTGCTATTTGATCTTGATTTCTCTTGGGTTTTAGTGGAAAATGTTTGGAGAAGGGTTTTGGAGCTCTCAATACTTGTGGAAATAAAAAAATGAACAAGGGTCATCTATTTATACAAAACAAATAATGCTGCCCGATGGTCTTATACGGACCACTTATACGGTCCGTATAAGTGGACCGTATAAAACCACTATGAAAATGCCCCTTTTTGTAAGGGTCATGTTATACGGACCCCCCTTATATGGACCATATAAAGTTATACGAACTGTATAAGTGGTTGTATAACTCACAGTTATCCGAAACTCTCTCTCGTTGATTTGTTTGATCTCCAATCCTCATGGAACCTTCTTGGAACTTATATAACACTTAATTAACCATACAATAGGAACTATAGCAGCCCCTTAAGACATTACTAAATAAATATTGGCTCAATTACGGTGAAAACCTTTCCAAACATGACTTTTATCTCACTTCCATCAGCGAACTTAGTTTGACATATTCATATGACTACAAAATCCTATGGTACACACTTTAAGCTATCTAATACTTTCTGAAACCTCGTAAGGACTTCATATTCACCTTAGGCTCGCATTAGTCTACTCACAGGTCAATAATCCGATCTCCGAAATGTAACATTCTTCCTCCCATAGAACATTCGTCCTCGAATGTTAAACTCGTCCTGTATAAGTATGCTGGTTATGATAATCTTGTGACGAATCAATTACTCTTCTATCATGCTATGCCTCTTCTTGCTTAACTTAATACCATTCTCCACCTGACATCAGTTATTATTGAATTTCCAATGAAAGTGGTCATAATTTAGCTACCTCCGTAACTTACTGCAACTTACTATATCCATATACGTTTGAAGCTTAGGTTGAGTTTTTCTTATTTTGGAGTCATCTTTCCAGTAACACTGTAGAATAGGAGCTGTCCTTCCCTTGGGTAGGTCTAGCACCGCATATTGGTTCTTCTTGTATTCTCTTCTATTTCTTATAGGTCTACTTCTACTCTTTATTTTGGTCGCATAGTCCGTAGCGTACATCCTTCTTGGAGTCATCATTTTAATCCTCTAACATGCACTATCTACAACATTCCTTTTGAATAGTTGAAAATGAGTTTCCTTCTTAGTAATGACTCTCGATTGCAATACTCCCTTGATTCCTCAGAAACATCCTTTTAAGAGATATAAGTGAGTCAGTTTCCTGATATGATCCTCTTTGATACTCAGACTCGTCGATCCTTTTTCTTGCTCAACAATGGTATTAGGTCTCATATGGTTTGCAAATCTCTCCCACTTCCTTTCTTCCATATGACCATGATAATGGTATTGATTCACATCTGTAGAGTCTAGATAAATTCAATCTGAGATGTCCTGTTGTAGGTGTCCCTCGTCGACTCATCACAGGCCTCATAATTTTTGAGAATTTCATAACCCTCTGGTAAACTGTTGGAAATTCGCTATAACCAAAATGATACAAAAATGAAAGTTCCAAGGCGTAATATTTTTCTGGTAAAACCCCCCTTACAATGATCCTATCGAATTCGTAAGCAATCTAACACACCCTAGGGCTATCATAGGAAACGTATAACATATACTTATATCATATTCAGAGTAATTGTCCTATTTGTCCTCAATGATAATTCCAACTCAACATTTTGACTCAATTTATCATATTTTTCCCGCAACTGACCCGGAGTATCACAAACACACTATTCTTGCTTACCTATTACTCCTCATTTTAAGTACCCAATAGGTTTCATTCTCGACATGTAAATACTTGTGGGTTACATAACCGTTCTTGTGTGATTCGAGTATGAACATCTAATCTTATTCGTAAACTTCCCTTCCTTTGGTTCGTTCTATTTTACGTATCTCCTACATACCAAAACTCTTTTGTCTATTTGTTGTAACTTATTTCGTCATACTCTTTCTTTCCTTTATTTGTCCCTTGATTATCACATCTTATATTCTACTATAGAAAACTTTATGTCCCTTCTTATTTGCCACTTATAAATCACAATATCATTATCAAACGACTCTACTGTCAATTCCTTTGCCTCTATTCCAGTATAGCATCGCTATCCTTTACCATATTCCTTGAGCTATTTGCTCTCAATTTCATGTTGTTCAAGGTCTGCACGTATAATTTTCAGTATAGTCTCAGATACCCGCTCAATTCTTGTTCATTTATTTACTAGCTATTAGACTTATTTCTGCATAACTCTCACTTTTTCGTTTTAGAGTCTATATCTGTCACATCTTAGGATTCATCGTTTAAATCTCTACACTCGTATTTTCCTTACTCGCTTCCCCTCCTAAGGGTCTTACTTATACCATTCTCAAATCCGTTACCCACTTCCAATCTTGAATTCATGTATTCCTTTCTTCAATTCCCTTATTATACTGCATCATATCCTTGCCATTTCCCCTAATTTATAGATACAGTGATCCATGTGTGAAGTCTTAACATACTCATCTTGCAGTTTTGTGATCAAGTAATGCAACAACATAGCAATCCAAACAAGGATGTAATTTACTTAGCTCAACCGTTAATTATGAGTCAACGTCTACATCCGCTCCAATTAACAACTTTTGTCCTATAGGGATACTTGAAATAGTAGTATGTTTAGCTATTTGTACCATCCATGTAATGTCACTCATTCCATTCTTCGATACTCAGAGTTCACTTATAGCGTCATATTTCCCTTTTCTTCCCATCTCAAGTTATTCCTCTCTTTCCCGTAATCGACTTATAGAAACCATAAATGCATTTTCCCTTAAACCTGCCAAATTTGTTTCAAGGATCTAAGTCTCATGCGCAACTAATACCCCTTATGCCTCATACTCTTTTACTCTTGCGTGGCACTCAACATTGATTTCAAAACCAATCATAATCATATCGTATTTGTCGTTGATGATAGTTTTGCTTTATCGCTTTATCGTCGTACGGTAAACTCATAACTCATGGCCACATTTTTCTTTCCAACTCATTCCTTTACATCCCTTTCTCCTCCATTTATCTTATTACCTCCCGTTTTATAATCAATCCCTTATTCCTCGCACAAGGAACCCTATTCTTAACTCGGTACTGCTTTGTCCATTAGAATATAGCACTTGTATACAATCCATTCTTCGCTTCCAAAACCTATTATGTTCATTCTGATCATCCCCTCTCATCTTTATTATGCTAATCCTTTTCCTAACAATCGTTCTATTTCATTATTCATCATTTCGTAGGCTTGGTCTTTTACATCTAGCCAAAGATATCACTCGTGATCTCGATTATACAAATCACAAACTGTTACTACTTTGCCATATCACTTTCCTCTAATTTTTTTTTCCTTTTTGCTTGCTATCATTTCTGTCATTGCGAAACCTCTATGTTAGACTTTCCCTTAACAAGGCTTTATAAGCTTTCTTATCTACTGCGCCATGGTTCGCTTATTGGTTTCACACTTGCATTCACTCTTTATTCATATAGAATATGCTACATCTTTAGTCATTTCCTCGTTATGCTTTACTTACCTTGTATTACAGTTCTTGCTACGTTCTTATTATATCCTAATCATATCAACTCTATGGAGTGTGTCACGACCCGACTAGGGCCATGACGGGTACCCGGAGCTGACTACCGAGCACCACTTATTATGCCAATTATCGTATCCAACCTGAACACACATAATCTCCAGGACAATACATATATATACATAAGCCCTCACGGCCGCAAAAATGATATACAAAAATATACACTGATGTATCCATGAGACAACTACTACCCACGCATACGTATCTACGAGCCTCTACTAGAGTACTGAGACATAAGGACGGGACAGGACCCCATCGTGCCCAAATATGTACACAAAAGAAAGTATCAACAAATGGCACCTCCGGAGTAGTGGACTGTTCTTGTGAATCTGCTGAGTAGCTCCTAAGAATCTGGCCCGCCTCCCTGCCTACCTGTGGGCATGAACACAGCGTCCATAGAAAGAAAAAAACGTCAGTACGAATAATGTACTGAGTATGTAAGGCATACACAATAACATGATAAAGAGATCCAAGAACATAAGGTAACGGGGTAACCTGTAACTGATTGCCTCTTAAGGCAGAGTCATGCATGCTAACTCATATAATAAACAACATCATATTATGTAAGCATATGTATGCAACTGCCCGACCATATAGGTACGGTGTGATCATCATTAGCCCGCGTTCGGGCCTCCCGCGTCCGGGGTAAACATCTCATGCCGCCCACTAGTGGTGTCTGCCCATGCCATCTAGACATTGTCATGACCCGACTAGGGGGCCTTGACGGGTACCCGGAGCTGACTACCGAGCACCACTCATACTGCTGGTCATAAGGAAAACCACTTTCAATTTCAAGCATATCTACATTTTTATACATAAGCCCTTCGGCTATCAAAATAATATATACAATGAGGAAATCATGAGATCATATTACCCACACATACGTATCTACGAGCCTCTACTAGAGTACTAGACATAAGGACGGGACAGGACCCCGTCGTGCCCAAATATGTACACAAAATAGTATCTCAAAATAGCACCTCCGGAGTAATGGAGTGCTCCTGTAAATCTGCTGATAACTCCTATGGATCTGCGTCGTCTACCTGTGGGCATGAACACAACGTCCAAAGAAAAGGATGTCAGTACAAGCATCGTACTGGGTATGTAAGGCATGAATGAAATCGACATAATAAAGAAATCATGAAACATAAGATGAAGATATAACCTGCTTAACCTTTACAAGAAACACATGTCATACATATCACATATATCATCATCATTAACTCGCGTTTGGGTAACCATCTATTACACCCCCAAGTTTCGGTACATTGAGATTCACTAGGAGTTAGCTAGTTAACTGTAGACACCGGAGTATTGTCGAAAGGATACAAGAGCCCGAGTTCGTGTAATGGGTTGTGGAAGAAAAAATAAGGACAAGGCCATTTCCCGGTTTTGATTTAAAGCGCAAGTCGCTTATAAATATTATTGGCATGGAATATTAAGGGCAAACTTGGAATTCGGAAACTATTATATTTCAAGGATTAAGTGTACATGTGGACAAGATGACTAGGCAAGTAAGAAATCAAATTGGTCATCTTTATGACTTAAGGAAATTCTAGAAACTTGGAGAAAAAGAAAAAAAAAAGAAAAAAAAAATAAAAAGGGCACATGGCCGGCCATGTGCCCATTATTGCATAAATATATACATATGTTGGTCAAGGGAATGCCATACTTCACCATCCCTCTAGAAATTTCAAGAAAACAAGAGAAGAAACAACAAGGCCATTCGGCCAAGCTTGGAAAAAGAAAGGAGAAAAACCGAGAGAGAGAGAGAGAGAAGGAAGGGATCAAAAGAAATAATTCCCTCTAGCAATTCAACTCATTAGAAGGTGGAGAACAACATAGAGTGGTCGTTGGCATAGTTGGAACAAGAATTGGTTCAAGAACAAACTCTAGTTAGATTGAAGAATCAAGCGGAGAAGGTAAGGTTCAATCTCCCTTTTTATATGTTGTGTATGGTTTGTGTACGTTGTGAAGTGTGAAAATGAATAAAGCCCATGAACATAGAGATGTTGAAGTGAAACCGTGTGTATGTATGTTGGCCGTGTATATGTGTGTATTGTTAAGGTAGTGAATTAATTCCAATTAGCATGTTAATTGTTGTAGTACGTTGAAGTGGATGGAAATCATGAAACCTCAAATGTTGATGTTGAACCGTGAGGTGTTGTGTGTGGCCGTGTAGGGGCTGTTCTTGGAAGAAACATGATGAGCTAATCTTATGTAGAATTTTGGTTGTTGTTTGTTATAGATTCTATGATGAAAATGATTGTTTGATGACTTATGTTGATGTTGCAATTGTTGTGGGCTGTTTTGGAAGGTAATACGATGTTAATATAGGCCTTTGTATTCATAAGAATGATGATCGTTAGCATGCGGATTGTTGATGTAGTTTGTGAATTCGATAAAACGATTGAATTGTTGAATAGTGAATTGACTAGTTATGGAAATTGGAAAACAGCGTGTGGGCTGTTTTATGGAATACTTTGATATGGAAATGATATTATTGATATTGGTATTGTTGTTGTTGTTGTTGGTTGATGAATTGAGAATTCGGGCTAGGCACCTAAACGGGGGAAATGCTTTCGATTTTTACGACGAATATAGAATAGTTTAAGATGAAACTTGAAGTAAGTGTGTAATACGGAGACTAACATTAGTGTGAATTCTCTCGAATGTAGATTTGTGAGCTCGGGTGGATAGGCGTAGCCAATAGGAGGTCGAACAGGTATGTTAAGGCTTACCCCTTCTTTCTTGGCATGTCCTAGTTGGAAACAAGTTATGACACAAACTTCGAGGCAACTCGATTCCGGGGATCCGAGCCTGTATATGATTCTTATTGGCTTCTTGATATTTGTATTTTTAATGTGGTCAAATCCTAGTCCTTATGTCATTTGCATAACCAAGTTTTAAAAAATTGTATAAAGACCTTGTTTTCAAAGGAGTTTATTTTTAAACAATCCCGAAACTACGAAAGTCCGTAACTTTCACAGACAGAACCGGATCGCCCCGATATGATCGAAAATGATTCCATGACGTATGGTGACTATGTTTTTCATAGGCGGGCCCGGCTCGGGTCGACGCCCGTTCGTGGGTCCCGCGACTCCCCTTTATGTACTTCTGACGACCTTTGGAAGGATACGATATGAACATGATATACGAATGTGATATATGACTATGATATATGAATATGACATGTGAATATGATATATGTATATGTATATGGGAATATAGAAAAGGGCGAGAGCGTTATATACGCGTAACCACCTGATCAGTTGGTATGATACGACAGGATACCGTCCCGAACGCGGGATGCCCGACGCGCGGATATGTGGATATGGATCGGGCCGTACGTTCCTCGGCACTATTATATTATATATGGATCGGGCCGTACGTTACTCGGCATTATTATATTATATACATGGATCGGGCTGCACGTTCCGCAGCAATTTATTGTATGGATCGGGCTGCACGTTCCGCAGCAATATAATGTAATATGTGTATATATATATATGGACCGGGCTGCACGTTCCGCAACACTAAGCATGCATGATACCCGCCTACAAGGCACTCAGATGCACAGGCTTCTCTTTATCCCATGATATGATACGTCCTATGTTTTCGCTTTGTTACTATTCATGCTTTATATCCTTCCATATGTTGTTACTCATGCCTTACATACTCAGTACATTGCTCGTACTGACGTCCCTTCTTGTGGACGCTGCGTTCATGCCCGCGAGTGGACGGTAGACGCATCCGATCCCTAGAGGCTCCACCGAAGGCATATTGGAAGCGCTCCGGTTGTTCGGAGCTTCGGTTCTCGGTACTACTTACGTACTGATTTGGGCACGGTGGAATCCGGCCACGACTTGTGAACATATGGATCTTATTTAGAGGCTCGTAGACAGACGTGTACAGTCAAATGTTTTGTAGTCCTGCTTGCCTTATGGTTGTATAATCTTTTGGTAAAGCCTACTGACACTCGTTCACGAGTATGTTATTAATGATTATGTGGAGTAAAGTATGATTGTATCGTTCATATGGGCCACTCAGCAATGCGAATAGATTACATGATAAGAGGTACCGGTATGATATTACCGGGCACCCGTCACGGCCTCTGGCGGGGTCGTGACACCATCATATGCCGCCCACTAGTGGTGTTATGCCCGGCCATCTAGGCTCGGTGTAATCATAAGCAGCCCGCCTTAGCGGTGTCATGCTCGGCCCTATAGGCTCGGTGGAATTGTATGCAGCCCGCCTTCGCGGTGACATGCCCGGCCCTATAGGCTCGGTGGAATCGTATCATCATATACATCTCATAACTTATCATATCCTTACCATAACCTTATCGTGAAACATGCATTAGAGATCTAAGATAATCTTTGTCTATATCGGGGTGACGTAAGGTCAAGAACCCCCGATTTCATTATGGAGTAATCATGATCATCATACCTCACCTTGAAAGAACTAGCATCATAAGGTGGGTCTGGCAACAATGAATAGCATTAAAGAATCGTATAAGAATCATTAGCTTCATGGAATTATCATATCGTAGGCTTTAGGATCTCTGGGATTAGACTCATCATCATTATTATCATATTCACGACCTATCTCTCATAGGAAGCTCTTATCGACATTGACTCATAGTTTCCGGGAAATAAGAAAGTCATGGAGAATAAGGAAAATCATATCACAAGATTCATGCCTTAGGAAAGAAGGGTCTAGCCTTACATACCTTTTCGTTTAGCTACTCTATCACTTGAATGTTCCCTTCCATTGTTCACGTTTCTACCTTCAAGAAATTTCGTACTATCATTAGGCAATCGATAACATAAGCGTGTTTGAACTAAGGCTAGAGAAAATTGGGCAGCATCTCCTTTGTTTATACAACTTTCTCCATATCATATATTAACTCCCAAACGTCAACAATAACATTCATAATATCATATGCAATAATTTTCATTAACCTTACATTATCCGAGTCTCCCAATCTCTCTTCAATCCATCCATAACCATGGTCATAGTGCAAGATTACGTTCATTCTTATATAATGTTTATCCCATGTACTTAATGTCATTTGTAACATGATTATAATCACAACATGTCAAGAATCATGATTCATTTCAAGCTACTACTCAAAAGTGCCACTATTCTCATATTTATGACCTATTTTCTACTTCCTTCTATAATCCAAGTCTTTCAACCTCTCAATGCTTTAAATAACATGTAAGGATCGTAAAACATACCTTTGATGATGTAGGAATAGTCCTTGGATGGAATTACTTCACTTGAACAAAACCCCAGTTCCCACTGCCTAAGGATTCTTGACTTCAATCAATCCTAGAGGACTCCCTTACACTTGTTTTCCTTGGTTTGATGGAATTGATCTTTGATTTGTCTTGATTTGGTGTTGATGAAATGTATAGAACACTCTAGAAGCCTTGATAGAGATGGAGAAGCAGAAAGAATGAGAAAATGAAAGTAGGAACACATTTATATACTTGCAACTTATTTAGCCCGTCGGGTATTATACAGACCACTTATACGGTCCGTATAAAATTGTACGGTCCGTATAAGTGTCCGTGGTTCACCATCAGAGAAAACATTTCTTCTGCTGGGTTATACGGCCCCTTATACGGACCGCATAATTTGGTCGTACAACTCCATTTTTCTGGAATCATTTCTGTCGTTTCGTTTGATCTCCAATCCTTGTGGAACCTTCTTAATACCTCTTTAACACTTTATTAGCAATCTAAGGAGCATTACAAATTCTGATTTAGGACATCCTTAAGTTGACATTAGCCCGGTACTTTACGTAACTTTTCCAAAACACTACATATACTTTGCCTTTCTTAGGAACTTTCTCCTCTTACTTCCAACGCCTTTGAAATCTTAATTAGAATCATTAAATAACCTTTCTTAATTATAGAAACATCGTATTCATCTCTCCCCACATCAGTCTATCTATCATACGACGGCATGAAATCTTCCGAGGTGCAACATCCTTCCCCCCTTTAAAACATTCGTCCTCGAATGTTAAGTCTTCGGGAATTCTACGAAAATTTCGCCAGGGTTTCCTCTGCAATAGGGCACTACCATCCTATCACAACAGCCCACAATAACGATGCCTCACAGGGCCACAACATAATAGCAATAAAGTTTAGCCACACACGACCCAAATGCATAAAAAGAAAACATACATACCTCATAGTGGTGACGTCTCATCTTGGATATCTTCCGGGGGTGGAAATAAGTGTGGGTACTTGGACTTCATATTTTCCTCCACTTCCTAAGTCATTTCTTCTCGGTTGTTGTTTCTCCATAAAACCTTAAGTGAAGCTACCTTTTTGGTTCTGAGCTTTCGTACTTTCCTATCTAAAATGGCAATGGGGACTTCTTCATAAGACAATTGCTTAGTAACTTGAACGTCATCTATTGGTACTATTCTAAAAGGATCTCCAATGCACTTACGAAGCATTGATATATGGAAAACTGGGTGAACTGACTCCAACTCAGGAGGTAGATCTAATTCGTAAGCCACTTTGCCTACTTTGCGTACAATCTCATAAGGCCCAAGGTACCGGGGACTAAGCTTCCCCTTTTTGCCAAATCTCATTTTGCCCTTCATCAGCGACACCTTTAAGAATACCCAATCTTTCACTTGGAACTCTAAGTCCCTTCGACGATTATCTGCATAGGACTTCTGATGACTCTGAGCTGTTAATAATCGATCCTATATAAGCTTGAATTTCTCTATAGCTTGTCGGACCAAGTCTGGCCCTATAAATTTGGTCTCTCCTACTTTGAACCACTCAATTGGGGATCTACACTTTTGCCCATATAAGCCTCATACGGAGCCATTTGGATGCTAGAATGATAACTATTATTATAAGCAAATTCAATAAGCGGTAAATGATCATCCCAATTACCTCCAAAATCCAATATACATGCCCGTAGCATATCCTCAAGAGTCTGGATGGTACGTTCAGTTTGCCCATCTGTGTTATATCCCGCATTTTTAAAGCATGAGCGTGACACGTGCTTCCTCAAAAAAAAAATTGAATTGACAATCATGTTGTTGCTACATAATTTAAACTCAAGTTGATAGTGTTGTATCCCGTATTTTTGAACGTCGGATTATTTGTAAGGCCGAGGTGGGGCCCACATATCGAGATTTTTTTTGGAACATCTGAAAAGTCATATGAATCACATATGTGAAGTTAAACACAACTCACGAAGGACCCTTGGGCCAAATCAAAGTAGAAGCCCTCCAAACGAATATTTTTAAGAAAATATTTTCGGGTGACCTGACTTCGAGGGGCAAAAATGGTATTATAAGTTTGGAATTTGGAAAAATATCAAGAAATATAAGATGTATATAATTGAATTAGCTTTCCAACCATAGGTCGTGGGATCCAAGGTGACGTCTGGACAAGGAGATATGAACGTTTTAAGTCCGAAAGGTCGGTGGGCTAGGCCCGACTCGGGCCCAACCGGGTTAGGCCCATGACCCATGTTATATAAGTGATATTTTAGCACTTCCCTCCTCATTTTCAGACCTGGAACAACCAGAAAATTCTGGAGATAGAGAGAAGAAAAGCCTTGGAGAAGAAAAATAAATTTTGACCAAAATCCGAGCCCCGAATCCCGAAGCCCATGAAGGGAAAAGTGTTGTACGCTGCGTTGTCTTCAATTTGAGTTAAAAAATCAACCAAGGAGGAGGGTGATAACGTGGTGGCTGAATTCTTAAGGTATGGATAAGGCTCCTTTTCATTGCTAACAAGTTTATTTAAAGTTTTAACGGATTAGAACGGGAAAAATAGCGATATAAATTCGTCCGTTGGTATTGTGATGTAAAGGAAAGAAGAATGGTTAAGTTGGCATGAGAATCTATTGTTAAGTTGTTGTAGGAAATTATATGATTTTATTCTAGTTTTATGTAATTATGAAAATGAATTGCTAAGGTGCAAATTATGGTTGTCGCTAATGAATTTGGGATATGAAAACGTGTTATGAATATTTATGTCGAAGAATGGAGGTTTCGGATGAATTATGGCTTTGGTGGAATTTTTGTATATTTAGCAAATAATTTGTAAGAGGACATGAAATACTTCCTAATTGTGTTGGAATGATCTTGATTAGCAAAAGAATATGAAAACATTGATATTGGTTTTGAAATGCGAAGTTAGATTGGAAGTTGATATGTTATATAGAAAAGAGGACAATATATGTTAGAATGCGTTTCAATTCGATCGCTGATGTTATTGATATTGTTGTTGGTTGGGTTGTTGATATTTGGAGCCGAGTTAAGTCTCGGGGATGTTATATGTATAGGGGAAATGCTGCCGAAATTTTGGCAGAATATAAGTGAATTTATTTGAAAGGTTAAGGCAAGAATTGGTTAAGATTGAATCCTTAAGGCTTTATGATTAATATTTGGTAAATGTGACCAAATTGTAGATTTTGGCGAACTTGGAACTTGAATTTGGAGAAGCGTAAGCAGCGGAAAAGGTATCTAAGGCTTACCCTTCCTTTCTCTTGGCATGTCCTAGATGTGATAGGTTATGATTTGAGCCTCGGGGATGACTTACTCTCTTAGAAATCCGAGCTTATATTTATCCCTTTTTTATTCGGTAGAATTGAACTAGATAACTTACGCTTTATTGTAAAGAAAGGTTCAAACGTCCGTAACTTTTGAAAATGAAAGCGGAATGCCTTGAAATCTTCGAGGATGATCCAATGGCACATAATGACCACATTTTTATGTTCGTTACTCGACTTGACCGGAGGTGGGCCCACAGTCCCCGAGATTTAATGGTATTGTTCTATTTGTCTTATTTCCGTAAGATAATTAAGGAAACCTTTGACTATTGCTCCGAATTTGATATAAGTGTTTGGTAACTCAGATATAAGCATTCTGGTTCGACTATTCTGATATAAATGCTTCGGTACGAATGATCTGATTTAAATATTTTGATATAAGTATTCAAAAATAAATATTCCGATATATATATGTGTTCTGACATAGGTATTCTGATCTAAGTATTTTGGTGTAAGCATTCTGATATGATAACTCCGATATGAGTACTCCGATATGAGCGTCCGATATAAGCATTCTGCTATGTGTATTCGGATATGAGTCGTCTGATCCGAGTATTCTAATATGAGTATGCTCTATAAGCCTTAATGTTCTTCACGTACGATCTCGGATCGCTTAAAAAGTCCGAAGAGGTTTCTGTATGTCAAACACTCATAACTTCCCGATATTAATTTGGAAGAACCCGAAATTTGTTTCTGAGCTTTTGAATGTCGGTAAGTGTACGTATTCATCGAGTCTGGATTTATGTGCATATGGTTTCTCACGACTCTGCTCGTGCAAGGCTCGATGTATCACCGGCTGCCACGGGCCGGGATGCGGTATCGTGCGCATGCCTCTGTATATGTATCTGTTCACTGCGTCCCCAGGTTCTGTTATCGTGCGGGTTCCACTGCATTGTTCACCGCGTCCCTCATAGGCGGGCCGGGCTCTGTTTATGTATATGATATTATGATCTGATGATATGGGGACGGTGGCCAGGATGGCATATGATCTGTCTGTTCACCGCGTCCCGTACTAGAGGGCCGGGTTCTGTTACCGCGTCCCTCACTGGAGGGCCGGGATCTGTTATCAGCATATGTTTATGATAATATATGATCTGTTATGCATAATCTGTGGTCTGAAAATAAGCATTTTGATATTCTGGACAAGGTCTGCATTTTTTGTACTTCTGACTCTGATGACGATTTTGTACGTCAGACTTTTACATCTCTGATTTTGATAAGGCTCTGCCTGTTATGCCTCCATACTTCTGCTTTTGATTACGAATCTGTCTGATATATCTCTGTACGTCTGGCTCTGTTCACGAATCTGTCTGATATATCTCTGTACGTCTGGCTCTGTTCACGGATCTGTCTGGTATACTTCTGTACGTCTGACTCTGATTACGAATCTGTCCGACACAGCTCTGTACGTCTGACTCTGATTACGGGTATGTTCGATATAGCTCTGTACGTCTACGCCCGATATATGACATCGTCTTAGCATTCTGTACGTTCGATACTCCGTCCGATATATGACCTCGTCTGAGCATTCGTACGTTCGCTCTCCGTCCGACGTGTGACATCACCGGTGTGCTCTGTATTTACGGCTCCTCTTCGGACATGCGATCTGTAATTGTAAAATAAGCATTTTAGTACGGGCCGACTTACTTACCTTGTCGTACTCCTTACGGTATATGGGACGGGGACGATTTGTGTCGAAAAAGAAATAGGCGTCTGGTATTTTGACTAATGTACTTATCTTTTAGTCCTGTTTGTTTCAGTTATGGTTCTGTTTTCTGTATTGCATGCCTTACATGCTCAGTACATTTTCCGTACTGACCCTCTGTCTTCGGGGGCTGCGTTTCATGCCGCGCAGGTACTCCCAGATGAGCTGAAGTTATTATAGAAGATGTTCCCAGCGAGAGATGGCAAGCTCCATTCTCCCGGAGGGCTGCCAAGTCAGAGTTTGTTTGTTATGATTTACGAGTTATGTTAGAGACTTTGCAGACAGCGTCGTGGGTATTGGTTGTCAGTCTGTAAGCGGCTCCGTCAGCCGATATGTTGGTCTGTGTTATATACTGACTTTTGTATTGTCACGACCCGACCTACGGGCCGCGACGGGTACACGAGGCTGACCACCGAGCACCCCTCATTCTATTGCTTAACCTGTCTTTATTCATTTCTCTTATCGTTTATAATCATAGAAAATGACTTTCGTATAGAACATATTTACTTATATAACGTAGGCCCTTTGGGCTATCAAAATAATAATAATATACATAGGCTTCCATTTACATAATGACTATGGGACCATACTACCCACACATACGTATCTACGAGCCTCTACTGGAATACTAGACAAGTGGACGGGACAGGACCCCGCCGTGCCCAAAATACATGTACACAAAATGATGTCTCAAAATAGCACCTCTGGAATAAAGGAGGGCTTCGCAACTCCGATGGCTACTTGTGAATCGGCACCGTCTCCCCGTACACCCTGGCATGAACACAGCGTCCAAAGAGAAGGACGTCAGTACGAATATTGTACTGAGTATGTAAAGCATGAGCAGTAATGATGGAGAAACATAGCAGTAACATAGGAAATAACATAAGATGGGAGACATCAACATTCTCTTCTTAGTACTTACACCTTTCCGTAGGAACGTTTCATGTGCCATTTCGTGCTCGTATACATATATCCATATCTTTTACTTACTTACCTTTCATATCTATTCTCTTGTCATACTCATGCTTGTATCACGTACTTGGCATATACATAGCCCTTACTCGGCACTTACATGGTATTAGCATATTCGTACTCTAATTGCTGTCATATACATAGCATACTCGTGCTCATAAAGATGTCATATACTTATCTCATTCGTACTCACATGAATGTGATGCTTATGGTATAATCATACAGGTAACATAATCATACTTATATAGATATCATACGTGAAGCATCGTCGTGCTCATATAAGCATCATACGTATAACATAATCGCATTCATAACGGTACCATTACATGTAGCATACTCGTATTCATATAGGTTAGTATCATTCGTACTCGGCCCTTCGGCTCGATGGGATCGCTAGCATACGTACTCGGCCTCTCGGCTCGATGACATTCGGTATACGTACTCGGCCCTCTTGGGCTCGATGGGACCCTTTGCATACGTACTCGGCCCTCTTGGGCTCGATAGGCATGGGATTATACGTACTCGGCCCTCATGGGCTCGATGGGCTTAGCGGCATACGTACTCGGCCCTCATGGGCTCGATAGACTTGATGGCACTCGTACTCGGCCCTCTTGGGCTCGATACATACATATATACATATACATCACATAGGGGTATCATGCCCTTAACATAGCTAGTCATCATCCTGCATTATTCATAACACATGCATAAACTTATCATCATGTCGCATGTATTTATACGCATTTTATCATTATCCGTATTCGGCCTCATAGGCTCGACAGCATATCACATATATCTCATATCGTACCTGCATCATAGGCTCATTACTATCACTCATTTCATAGTCATGTTGTGGCTTTGTTTTACTTTAAAGGTCATCAACATATATCTGTGCCTACATACCGTATACTCATTATCTTACATCTTATGGATTTATGATTATGAATCGTCTTATAAGCAAATCTCAATAACAGAGTGTTCCCGATGTTGTATATTCCATTTAAGACATCAATATTCATCAATAACAGTGAGAAAACTTTAGAACGATCGCGAGAAGTTGAATATATTAACAACAGCCTTCGCAAACAGAGGAAACAATTCATAAAATAGTAAGGGAAACAGAGGAATCAATTCAGTCAGTTGCTCATCAAATTAATAGCAGTCGAAAATCACAAATATCACTTGGCAAACGCAGAAAAGCTTTACTTTTACAAAGTCACAAATTGGCTCAAGTGTTCACGTACCTGGAAGCAAAATATTTGCTGACGAAGACAAAAAATTGAAGAAGAAGTCGAAGAAAGATCCCGTAAAACCTACAAGAAACGAGAATATCTCAAATAAAACTATGGCCTGCATTAGAAATTTCAAATTAAATTATTTCTAGATAAGAAAGTATGACATTTTTCTTTTTTCGTCCACTGTTTTGTTCACCCAAACCAAACAAATCCCAAAATTCTATCATCAACAGATATCAAACAATAAGCATAGAAAATCAAACTTGAAACAATAAAAATCATGCTTTGTAATTATATAAAAAATAGAGACACATGGGGTAGAGATGGACACGAACAGAGCAGGAATCGGAAAATCTCTTTCAACAACACCTACGAAAGAAACCCAGAATTTGAAAAAAAAAAAAAAAAACTCTTTTAACACCGTCTATGAAATAAACCCAGAATTTGAAAAATCTCTTTTAACACCATCTACAAAATAAACTCAGAATTTGAAAAACCTCTTTTAACACCATCTACGAAAGAAACCCAGAATTTGTAAAACCTCTTTCAACACCACCTAGGAACGAAACCCATAATTTGAAAAACCCTCTTTCACTACGATAAAAAACCAGAGCATTATAATAATTGACATATAGAAGAGGAACGAGCAGATAGAAGCAGAGGAGAGAACATTACCACGAATTTGATTTAATCAAATAAGGTTTAGGTTTTCTCCTAGATGTAGCAGCGGTTGTGAAGAAGACGATCCATTTTTCTGTATTTGTTTTAATAATGGAATAGGTTTTTTCTTAGGCGGGAGAGTATTTTTTTATTAAGCACACGCGGGAAGATTATTTAGAAGGAAAAATCTTGCGGGAAGAGTTAAAAAGCAAAAGCTAA